>NW_028324301.1:23120000-23420000 GCF_058129835.1 Hydra viridissima | reverse complement strand
ATGTATAAAAACTAAATATAATAATGATAGTAAAGATGATAAGGATTTTAATAACGAAAACATGAGACAATAATTAATATATTTTGAAAAACCAAAAATTTGATTTAATTGTTACCAAGTTAAAGATTTTAAACAACAGTCTACATTTTTCTTTTAAACTTCCATGCAAACACAAAGCCACCCCAGTAACAAACTCTTTAAAATCAATTAAACCATTCTATTAAAAAAAATAACTATAAAAAAGAAATTCCAGAGCAGCACAGTCAAATTAAAGCTCTATCTTTTAATTCAGGCAACATTTTTTGTCTTTTGATGATGATATCTATGAAAATTAAAATTTTTTTATCTAACAAATTATGCACCTTATCCTGATCAAAAGTATCAAATAACTGCTCAACAAGCAAATCATTTACACCAAACATTTTAGCAAACTTATCACGGTTTAACCAAGTTGGTTTTTGAATTGCAGTTGGTTCATCTCCTGACTTGAATGACAACTCTCTAAAGTAATATGTTTAACTCAACAATTTAACATACCTTGATTTAAACATCCCTTGGTTATTAACACCATCAATTTACTTATCACTGTAGATCAATGTGTTTGTGTATTAACACTGAATACAAAACAAAAAAATTAAAGAGTTAATAAAAAAAACTTCAGAACATACTCAAAGGCTGCTTCAATATCTGCAAGTTCCATTTTGGTCAGTTTACCAATAGCATTTTTGAACCTTGAGTTATTTTCTGTTGAAATATCTTGCCCCATTTTTTGATCCTAAACTACTAAATCTAAATACAAACACTTTCTTAAAATATATATGTACATCACTAAATGAGTAAATGAGTAGTTTGCACAAGTTTTAGAATTTACTAAAACAAATTAAGTAAAACAAATAGCTTTGATCCATGGGGTTATATATCAAATAATTCTCCATACCCATTATTGTAATGTAAAATACTAATGATCAAGTATTAATTATACCATTTAAAAGGTTCTTTCCCGTCAATAGTTAACTTGAACAAATTTGTGTTGACATGCTATTGCTTGAGGTTAGCATTTAGCTATTATAGTCCGCCAAATGCTAATCCCCTAATTAGCGGATAAAGAAAAATTTATGGTTAAGCTGACAAATTAACTGATTAGCGTTAAACGGTGCAAATTGCTTATTTACTTAATGCTAACTTGTCATGTGTATGAGGGGAGAAAGCCAGCCAATAGTGATTTCTGACCATGTGTGAAGAGCACCACCGCTCTGTCTATTGACCAGTTCTCTCTGTATGCTTGGCTGTACCTCTTTATCTAAAGAATAGCTCTTCAGCTTTGGGTCTGGCAGATCAGCCTTTGGTCGAAAAGATCATCCCTGACAGCAGATAACTTAGAGAAATTATCGTCATTAAGGGGAACCTACACCTACTGAACGGGAATATGCGGCTATCCCACGTCGTGCAGGCAGATATGTATCACTACTTACAATTGAATCAGTGTTTTTTAAAAGGGCTGGTTTGCTCAAAATCCGTTTTTGAGAAAACTAAAAAAAACTCTTTATATCTTTTAATATTAAATATACAGAATTTGTGTAATACATTTTTAAAAAATATATGCAAGAATAACATCTTAGTACACTTTGATAATTGTTATAACATTTCATTTGTTAACAATTAATATATGAAATTTCGAAAAATTGGCCCTTTTAAAAAAAATCGAATATTTTGAAATCGCAACTGTTGACATTTTCCGCATTTTGTGGCTAAAAATACGAATCAGCTAAAGAGTGATTTTTTTAAAAAAGGCGTATTTGAAGCAAACTTGCCTTTTTTAAAAAAAATCAAAAACTTTCAGGTGGCTTTATTTGTGTAAGAAGATAAAATTTAAACACATTTTTAACATAAACTGATGAAGCTATCATAGAAGGACACAAAACACACAAAAAGTGAATTTCAAAAAAAATGTCAAATCAGCCCTTTTAAAAAACACTGATTCAATTAAGTACCCTATTTTGAAATGAAACTTAAACTTAGTGTATAAGGTAGTCTTTTTTTTTTATTTTTATTTTTAATTGCAAGACATATAGTAAAACGGGGTAGAATGAAATAGGGGGTAGAATGAAATAGTTATGACTATGCTTATTCTTTTGTTCTTAATTAATTATTGAATAAACTTTTTGCAAATATTTTTTGATCTTGTTGCGGAGAATTTTTTTCTGAATAAGATGATATCAAATTCCAATTTAAAAAAAAAAGTTTTTTTTATATTTTGTTAAGTTTTCGAATGCGTGATGATATTTTTTTTCTTTTTTTTGAAAAATGGTTATAAAATTCTCGGAAATTAAATTTGATATTAATGAACTTAATAAATATACTGGTAGAACTTTTTACGCCGGACAAGAATCTTTTTTCAAAATTAAATTTGCTATTCAGGGAAAAAGTTATGAGATAAAAACGAAAACGGACACATGTGGGGTTGAATGAAATACGCTAATTGCTCACTTGTTAAATGCGGCTTTTATTAATAAAATCTCAAGTGACCAATCAATCTCTATGAATTTTTTGTATAAATTTTAAATAAATTCGTGTTAAATCTAATATAATATAAAATATGCCTCGAAATAAGTTGCTCTCAAAGAAAAAAGAAAAACCATACACCGAAGAGCAAGTTGCGCTTGCGGTAGCCAAAGTACAAAGTAGTGAATTTTCACTTAACAAAACTGCTTAATCATTCAGCATACCAGTAGCAACTCTTCACAGACGTCTCCACGGCATAGGTGAAACCATTGGTTCAAACACGAGATTGTTGCAACAACTTGAATCAACTTTGGTAGATATCCTAATCAAATTATCCGACGGGGGCTATGGTAGAAATTACATTGACGTTATCACACTAGTTACCGACTATTTGCAACGCCAAGGTCAATCTCATTTGTTTCCTAATGGTACACCAGGGAGAGATTGGTATAAGCTTTTCATAAACCGGTGGAGTCATAAGTTAAGCATCAGGGCCATAGGCAATATTTCATCACTCAGAGCCGCTTCTTGCACACAAGAAATAGTTGCAAAGTATTTCAATACACTACAAAAAGAATTCAACGAAATAGGAATCAATGAAAGTACTTCATGTCATTTGTGGAGCTTTGATGAAATTGGATTTTCTGTTGATCAAGGCAAGCAACATATAGTTTGCCGGCGTGGTGCAAAACGACCATTTAAATTGGTTGGCAACAATGAAAACATCTATTATACAGTTGGAAATTGCATCAATGCAGCTGATAATTGTCTTGCTCCATATATTTTTTTTAAATCAAAAAAACGCCTGTACAGAAGTTGGTGCTTAAGTGTTCCAGACGATGCCGATTACGCCATATCTCCATCCAGATGGATGGAAGATAAGCAATTTGTGAATTGGCTCACTGGCGTGTATGTTCCTGCCATTAAAAAAATTCCAGGTAATTAGTTTAATCTTTACTTTATTCAAACAATTACTTAATTGAATAAATCTAATTATAGTTATCCAATTATAGGCATTCATAATTTAGTCGTAGATGGACATGTGACACATGCCACCTATCGGGTCGTACTTATTTGTATCAAAAACAATATCTTGTTAATTTGCTTACCAGCTCATTCGTCACACATTCTGCAGCCACTGGATGTCGGTGTTTACTGTCAGGTCAAAAGACTTTGGCGCAAATTACTTCAACAGTTTTATGCAGAGAAAAAGTGCAGCAACTTATCAAAAGAATATTTTAGCCAACTGCAAGCAAAACTTTTTAGCTCTGGTGAAGTTTTTACACGCACCCAAATAGTTTGTGGATTTCAGAATACTGGCTTGTTTCCACTCGACATCAGTAAAATCGATCAGTCAAAATTGAAAATTGCTAATACGTTTGAAACACCGTAATCTCAACCTGAACCATCATCATCTCAACCACCAGAATCAATGAAAGTACCACAACCATGTTTCGCATCCAACACGTTGACACAAAAAAAAACGAAAAAATGTAGATGTACCAAGGTTCGATGGGGAGTGTCTCAGTAAACCTGAAATACTCGAAAGATTGAAAGATGCTGAGAGCAAAAAAGCAACAAAGCAAGCTAAAAAACAACGTAAGCTAAGCTTTAATGACGAGCAGCATATAAACCAAGCAACAACAGCAACTCCAACAACAATAACAGCTGCAAACCAAGTGAAGTGTAAAAAGTGCCGTAAAGTTTTAGGCGAAGCTTCAACAAGTCAATACATGGAATGATATCAGTGTGAAAATTCGAAATGCAAGGCTTGGCTTTGTCAAACATGCATACCAAAGCGATATGTAAAAGGCGCTGAGTTTTATTGCACCAAAAAGTGCCGCACAAGTGACAATTCAGCTCAACCTCTAGTACCTCTCTACGACTCAACATCATCACAAAAATAAAGTTTTTTTTATTTGGTTGTTTTTAATTATTATTGGTTGTTTTTTAAATTGTTATATTGGTTGCTTTTTGTTTTTTTTTAGTTAAGTGTTGTTTTAATTACACATAGATCTGCGTATTTCATTCTCCCCGAATGTGAGGGTAGAATGAAATAACTTTTTTTTCAATTAAATAATGTTTCTTAAAAAACTAAAAACTTTTTTTACTTGATTTGTATATATTTAAATACAGCTCAAATTTCTCTACAGCTTTAAAAAAAAAAAAAAATTAAAAACCTTTTTCCCTTAAAAAAAAATTAATTAAAATTCTTAACTATTTCATTTGACCCCGTTTTACTCTACTTAGCGCATGGATTGATAAAAATAATAATTTGATATAATATTTGTTTTCTTTTTGTAACCTTTCTTTAAAGTAAAACTTATAGCAGTGTCTTACTAGTTGCATATTTAAAAAACTCAAGGCGGTCTTGTAACATAAGTATATCGTGTTTATCCGTTTTTATTTTACCACGTTAAAGCCCATTTGGTGATATAGACCTTTTGGTAGTACTATGATAATACTAACAGATAATTTTTCTTAACTTCTTTCCGTAATTTTTTTTTTGGATATATTTACATATATGAATACATATATACGTAGTATTTATTTTATCTGTGCTCATTTGTGTCTGTGTCAGTTTTTTATTTAAAAATCCGTTTTTTCGTATATTGCTATGCAAATCATATTAAACTCTATTTTTATTATATGAATAATCAATTTATTTTTGTATTAAGGTAACTGCACTTTGTTAGCAAACCACTATTTGAAATGAGCTCTGTTTTGTAACATTCTGATAAACTGCAAGCATAATATAGAAATATAGATTGATAAAAGCCAATATTACCAATAAATCTGCCGTAAAAAAGTTAGTCTATTAAGATACTAATAATATAATATATCGCGTGGTTAGAATTATTTTGTTCTATCTCCTGTTTTAAAAGTTGGGAGAAAATGAGTTATTAATTTTAGTAAAACATGATTGCTTTCAAAATACGCCCTATTTTAGAATTTTTTTTCTAAATAATTTCTTTAAACACAAATTACGTAAAGCATAAGTTATTATTTCTTCTATCTCCAAGTTTAAACTTTCTCCCAATGTTTAATTCAAATAATTCTAAAAACGTTTAAAACAAATAATTCTAACCTCGCGATATGTCTCGGGCTAAAAAACTCAATTTTAATTCATGATAATTGCATTTATAAGTCCAATTAAGGTAATATAAATTGTAATTTTAAAAGTTTGAATGTCATTTTGGTATAAACACACAAAAAACTGAAAAAAGAACCGCAGTAATAATGAAATGACTCTGTTTTACTATTTATAACAATAATGTATTGCTTTATATCATGAGTAAACTGTATTACAGATAAAAAGTCTTGAATTAACAGAGGTAGTTTTACCTATATATTCATAATTATGAGAAATTGTATACTTAACATATTTCTGTTGACCGCAACCAGTCTTAAAGCAAAAAGTGTTCACCAACCAAAAGTTTGTAACATACTGTTATAAAAGTTGTTAATACGCTAATACAAATACTCTTTGGATTTTTCAGTATTATCAAAAAAATGTACATATTAATGTTTTAATTAGGAGTCGATAAATATTGATGTTTTCAGAACATCTTCTTATCTCATAGTTCTTGCATTCTCTGAAAATTTTGGTCAACGAGGATGATTTCATAAACTGCTTGTTCCCAAAACTAAATTAAGTGATATCCACATATTTATTTAGTTATGAAATACACGCTCCCCAGTTAAAATAACACAACTTTAATATATGGTTGACTTTAGGGTCTCGACGTTATTTCAATGTTATTTCAACGTCGTGTGTCAGCTGGGACACAATGAAAATGTAACACATGTTTTATTTATTTGTATTTTTTAATGTTTAGAAAGTTTTTTTTTTGCCGCTGAATTCAAATACCACATTCGTTTTGATGAAACATCGGTAGATTTAATATCTTCTTAATTTCATATTTCTACAATATAAACACAAACTTTCTCTATGGCAGTAAGCTAATTTAATCTATTCTAATATTGTGAAAATAATTACATAACACTTTTAACACTTTTCATATATTTAAAGGTATTGAAAAAGTATATTTCTTAGAACAAAAAGAAACAACACAACTCTGCACTGGAAATGCTACGATAACACTTTTCTTTAGGTTAAAGTAGTTAGAGGAAATTTTCTAAAACAGTTTCCTCTTTTCTGACAAAAGACCATATATAATCTCTCAACATAGCAGTATCCCATCGTCCTTGATATCTTTTTTCCATCGCTGTGATGCCCTAATAAAATCTCTCACCATGCTCCTCACAGACATCACCCAAGTTTTCGGGAAGGAAATCTAGGTGATAATACAAAAAATGAACTTATAAAGATAACTCAGTTTCTTGATGTTACAATGATGATACGACAACCCAGTTTCTTGATATTCTTGTTAAACTTTGCGACCAGTTGTTTGTGATTAGTGTCCTTGTGATTATCTAGGAATCCAAAAACTACACCATTAAAAGCAAGCTTCTTTTTAAATTTTATGTCATCAATCTATTCAGTCGACTTTAAAATTGCGTTTACTTGGGGTCTAATATATATGCCACCTTTGATTTTTGACTAAGATAATTTTTGAAACATCAGACAAATTTCTTGATATATTTTTCCTCCAAAATCTAAGGGCTTTACGAACTACTTTACCAATCCTAGTTTAAAATATGATGTGGGGGAATAAGACTTTGATGGAGTTTAGTAGAGGCTGTCTAGCAAAATTTAAGAACCCTGGCTGCAGTTCCACTCGAGGGGGCCAATAAAATTTCTTGTAATAATCATCATCAGCTCTACTGTCCCATAAGCAAAAAAAGCATGAATACTTTTTGTGCTCCCGTTGCAAGTCAAGCAAAAAGGCAAGCATGTTAAAATCTTGTGATATTGGTTAGCTGTTATCATGTGGGACAGGTCTCTAGTTGGTGGTATACCTGGATACTGAAGAACTCGCCTCCCATTCAATTTTCAGTGCTTTGTCACATCAATCGTAAGTAATTGCCATCTTGATGGTTCTTCAGCCCTCTCTTTACTCTTAGAATGGCGAAGGTATTATCCTTCCTGTACCTCTAAACCATCCTTCAAAAGTAGATCGATAGCTTCCACATATTAAATAAAGGGCCCATGGTTTTTTCTGGTTACCCATGGCCATTCTGCAATATTTTGTAAAGGCTATCCACAACTTGTTACTTTTCACAATCTTATGTAACACCTGCTTTTTTCCAATATAATAACCACACACAGAAAAATTTATCTAGAGAGCTTTTATAACATTTCAGAATATGTGATTACACGTAATAATAATCAAAATGATACAATAGTATAACAAATTATATATGATAAAATTAATACCATTGAAACAGTCGATGATACAAAAAAAATACTTACATTTTTTAAATCAGGAGAGTGAATTGATCAATACACAGTAAAAAAATAATAATAATAATAGTAAATAACAATAAACAAAACATTGTGAAAAATAGTTATGCGGTGTTATCGTTTAAAGACTTACTTTAACATTGAGTCAATTTTTAACCAAAATAAATTTTACCCTATAGTTTTTTAGAGCAAATTTTTTTCTTCAAATTTGTGAAAGTGATCTTAATGTTTCAAATATAACTGGAATTAGAAAAACGGCTATTAAATAATTTTAAAGTTGTTGCTGAATATTCTATTGACCTACTTAACTAATAAAAATTTACCTTCTTTAAAGAAAAAGAAAAGCTCCATAAGATAGCCACGAAAAAACGATATGCAAAAAAAAAGAAAAAAAAGAAACTCCGGAGGGTCGCATCGATTTTTTTACAAACTTTTAAATTATAAATCGACATTGCCATACAAGATTTTCGGATAAAGCAAAATGCGCACAAAACAAATCTAGGCGGAAAGCTTCTTAAAAAATGGCAACTTTAGAAGAAGCTGTTGAAAATGTCCGTCGTTTGGAAAATTTAACTTTAAACAATGATGAGCAGCCAAATATTGAGGCTGCACCAGCTTCCATTACTTATAACTTTGATTTTGATACTAATTTTTGTGACAAGGAAGCATTTATTACTGGGATCAGCCGTTATATGGAGGAGGCTGCAATCCATCAGCACCTGGTATGAATAGAACATAGTTTTTAAGGATATTCTTATAACATTTAAATAAAGAACTTTTAGTGTAAGAAGTTTTTTTAAGTTTTAATGTTATGGTAACTGTTATTGAATGTGGATGAAAACTACACATTCAGTAGTAATAATATTTATTCTTAACTTGAAAAATCAATAAGTTTACTCAAGTAACTGAAAAAGGATTCAACATTGTTGGTAAGCTTAGTACTTTAAGTAACCTCTCATGGTTTTTTTTGCTATATTTTATCATATAGTGAAAGCAAGCTTTTTAAAGTTCTAAAAAGCTTTAATAACAAATGATTTCAGGTATTTACAGGTATTTTTTTTTATATTGCAAACAAATATTATTTTCCTATTTGTTAAAAAAAAAAGGAAAATATTTTTCAAAGTATTGTGAATAACAATTTCATTTAGAATAAATAAATTCACCCTAAAGAATTTAAAATAAATCTTCTAAATACATAAAGTTTTTTATTCCATTTCTAAACCACTAACTCACAATTTTATGTTATACAGAATGAAATGTTGGAAACAGGTGAGCAGTATGCTTGCATGTTATACACTTGGCGCTGTCTATCAAGAGCAGTCCCTACTGTAAGTTCTATTGTAATTTTATAAATTGAGCTATATATTGCATGGTGTTAGTTTTTGATTTTAAATATCAAAACTAACACCATGCAATATATAGCTGTTGTTGTTAATTTATATTGTTAAAATATTGTTAATTCTGTTAAGAGCTTATTGTACCTGTTTTATAAAGTGTTCCAAACTTTAGGCTTTTTTTTTTTTTTTTGTACATATGTGACAATATATTTAAAATGTGATGCACAAAATTTAAATATTTGCAGAAGTTCTATAATCTGTATTTTTAGTAAGTCTCTGAAGATTTGCTTTCGCTGTAGCTCTTTATAATGTCTCCTATGCAATCAAATTGAGATTTACCTTGACTGAAAACAAAAAATGTCAATTGTACTTTCATACTAAATCTATACTGATACATGCATAAGTTTTTAAAGTTTTTTTAAGTTTTGTATCAGGCTGCACAACCATCTGAGATAATTCATAATATTTTGTACTTTATGGACCATATCATCATGTTTAATTTCATGAGAGATAATTCAAAAAGAGTTCTAGGTTAATAATTTATTCATTTCATAGTATATCATAACTGAATGCAATGTGCACTGAAGGCTATTCCAGTAAAATCTCTGGACTTAATCTTGGACTAAAAAGCTGTATTTCTCTGCAAAGTCAACAAGTAAAATAAAGGTTTGATTGTCAATGTTTGCTTTTCTATGTTGTAAAAGTATTGAGCTTGTGATTTTGAAATTTTGAAATCAGAAGTCAAATCTTGCAACAATTTACAAACAATGTCAGTCAAATCATTAATTTGAACTGTCATAGTTTTAAGGGAAGAGCACTCTGTGATACCAACTGTTTATAACTGATGTCTTGGTCATCCTTGTACTCAGAAACAATTTCTCAGTGTCAATATATCATACATTCCGCATAATCAATATAACGTACTTAAAGCTTCATTAAATCCTTTAAGATTTTGTGGGCAAAACATCAACACTTAACTTAATAGACCACAATTACTGTGGGTACCTGACTGTTTTGCAACAATATACCATTTTAGTTTATCAAAGCAAAATTTTAAAAACCTGATTTTTGTGATAAGATGTTTTAATTTAAACGATTCAAAAGGTCTTTAAGGTTACATAGGATAGATGAGTATTCTTTGCAATACTAACAGTCTTTTATACTAGGCATTATTCTCTCTTGTATTTATTCTTGTTGAAAAACTGATAAACTGACTCTAATGCTTTTCCACATTCATTTTTTAAAACTCAAAGTAATACTTGTTCTTTAAAAACTTGTATTAGTTGCAATTGTTGTGTTTTGTTATCTCAAAAACTTCATGTTTATACTGCATGAAGCAGGTGTTCAAGTAAGGAAATGGATAGTTTCAGTTAGGCTACTACTAGTTTCTTTTTTTTCTGTGCTAAGCTGGATCATTTGTCAAAACTATTTGAGTTATCAGTTATTTCTTTCTGTAACTCTGTGAAGCTGTAAACCTGTGAAGTATTCTATCGGAGTTGAATTAACAGCTGTCATTTTCCGTTCCAAGTCTTCATGTCATTTCTAGGCTATTCATTTTCAGTTTTTTTTTAGGCTGTTCATTTTCAGTTTTATTAGAAATTGGATATTTGAAATGTGTTAATTTCTTCTTTAAGTTAATAATTTGCAATATTTCTTTCAAGCATATTATGTAACGTTTTTCACTGGTTACTACAAATATGTTGTTTAATTTTTATTTAACTGCTTGTGTCAGTGTAATATACCATGTACTTTAAATTAAGCAAGTTTTGTTTTAAAATTAAAAAAAAAGCAAAATTAACTACTTACAGTTTATTTTTAGTTGAAGTTTTTTTTTATATAGTTTACGTTAGATGGTTGTGTAAATATAAGTAGTCTGACTAATGCTGAAGAAAAAATTATTATTTTTTTTCTTATCTACTCTTAAAATTTAATGAAAAAATATATTTAACTGTTTATAACTTTTTTTTGAAATTTTATTTTTTACTTTAAACACTCCATTATTTAGATTTCAGTTATAAATAACCTTGCTGAAAAGTAGTACTTAAAGTTGATTATTACCACTTCTTTGGAAAGTGTTATGCAAATTTGCTTAGTCATGAAAAATTCTATTTTGCTAATAACATAAAAAATTTAGATTTTAAAGATTTTTGAGTATAAAAAATGAATCTCCAATGAAAAATTTGTTTTATTTTTTTGAATGTTAAATCTACAGATTTTATCAAATTAATTTTGTTACCATATAAATTGGCTTTAAAAATGGCAGTATTTAAAATTTGAATATTTTAAGAACTGCTTAGAATTGGGTGCCCGAATTTCTCCAAGAAAATCATTTATATGACTTCTGTATTAACTGCACTAAGTTTCAACAAAATCACAGTTATGGTCAAAAAAGTTTGACAAATTGCTGAGTTAAAATCGAATTGCTATTATTGCATTTATTATATAAAAAAATTCTAAACAATGTCATAAATATTCTCTTGTTTTTTAAGGCAAAAAATGATGAGCAATCAAATAGAACAGAAATGTATCAAGCCACATTGGATGTTATGAAACCTCATATCCAGAAGTTGAAAGATTTTATGTATTTCCATGAATCTGCAATAAATACTTTTTGCTCAGAAATTAAAAAACTATGTCACCCTGAAAGAAAGAAAGATTTTATATCAGAAACCCATTTATTAGCACTCGGAAAGTGTATTAATATGTTTGCAGTGCTGGGATCACTGAAAAATATGAAAGCATGTTTGAACAATGATTTTGCTTTTTATAAAAGGTAATTTATCGCTTAAATTAATCAAGTTTTACCAAATAATTTTGGTGTTCTAATTTTTATTATATATTAACAGTAAATAATAGTTAAATATTGTTTTGCCAAAGGCTATGATATCCAAGCTAAGCAATTAAAAATAAAGCTGCTAAAGACGTAAATATATAAAGAAATAAAGATGGTAAAATTTCTTTGTTCAAGTAATTAGAAACTATGATTAACTAACTGTTGCTTAAATACAATAGTTTCTCTCTCTCTCTCTTTTTTTTTTTTTTTTAAAAAAAAAAGAATCTACAACTCTTGAACTCTCCTTTTAGAAAATTAAAATAACTGATAATGGCGGTTTACATAATTTTAAAATAACTGTTAAAAAGACAATTAGAAAACAACTGGCTGTTTAGATGCATTAAAAATAAGGAAAATAGCTGATAGCAATAATGTAATCATTGATGACTTTAACTCATCTAATTAAAGCAAATCTTTTGTTATGAATTTACTTTGATAATTTAGAGCTGAGACGTTCCTTAAGCAAACTACAAATGATGCACGTGCACTACAAGAGTCACAAAACCTCACCATGTTTCTCGCAACCCATGATATAATTACTACAAAATTAAAGGCAGGTCTAGAAGATATAGAAGGAAGTGATGATGTTTTAGCAGATATTATTCAACAAGCATGCTATTTCTTTGAATTTAGGATGTATGTTTTACCAAAAGAAAAACATCTCTTACTGAAGGTATATTAAAAACAGAACAAAGAGTTTACAGAGTTTGAAATAATATACTTTTTTTTTCTAAAAGTTTTAGTAAAAGGGATTGTAATTGCAACCCATTTTTTTACCTTAATGCACTTATCAAATATACACCAAAGCTCATATATTGTTGCATATTATAAAAGAAACAATACCATAATCATATATAGTAGAGCATTTTTTCTTGGTTTTTTGTTTATAAGCAAGCCCATATTTTTTTTTAGGTTATAGGATTCACCTTGTTCTTATTAGATGGCAAAAATGCTAATGTTAACAAACTTGATCAAAAACGCAAGATCAGCATAACTAAAATTGATAAGTTTTTCAAGGTATTTTTCTATCATTTTAAAGGTAAATCTTCAAAACAAGATCTTAAAAGAATAGTTTACTTACATTATTGCAAGTTTTATTTTCAAACATGTACATAAACTCCATTTCTAGCAACTACCTGTTGTTCCACTCTATGGAGATATGCAAATCTCACTTATTTCTTATGTAAAAAACTGTCCACACTTTGATGCATCCAAGTGGAGTTGTGCCTCTGAAAATGCAGAGGAAAAAATTGGCATGACACAATACAACTTAACAGGGAAAATTGATTTGATCCATGATGAGCATATCAAGTTTATGTCAGAGTTATCAAGAGTAAATAATGAGGTGAAGATGTTGTATTTTTTTTTTTTTGTTAGAATTGGTAAATGTTTTAAATTAGTGCATTTAAGAAAAAAGAATTACACAGGAGTATCATTTGTTGTATACATACATATATACATACATACATACATACATACATACATACATACATACATACATACATACATACATACATACATACATACATACATACATACATACATATGCATACATTTGTATGTGTATATATATATATACATATATATATGTATATATATATATATATATATATATATATATATATATATATATATATATATATATATATATATATATATATATATATATATATATATATATATATATATATATATATATATATATATATATATATATATATATATATGATAATTAAAGAATTTTTCATGTTTTTTTTAT
This sequence comes from Hydra viridissima, assembly GCF_058129835.1. NCBI lineage: Eukaryota > Metazoa > Cnidaria > Hydrozoa > Anthoathecata > Hydridae > Hydra > Hydra viridissima. The sequence continues at coordinate 23,406,201 of NW_028324301.1, read as the reverse complement.
TTTTTTTTATTAAAAAAAAAAATGTTTGCACATTCGAATATTTTCAGAGTTTTTTTTATTTCAGTTTAATAATACAAAAGTGAAGAAGACTCTTTCAGCTGAAGATTGTCGCAGTCTTAGTGACTTAGCTTTGCGAGGTTTAAGATTGATATCTAGTTGGAATGCGCAAGTCATGGAGTTGGTAGGAAAATGAATATTTGTAAATATTTTTATTACATATAGTTTGCTTAATTTATATGTTCCATATATTTATATTTATTTTGATATAAGTAATCTTTTTTTAGTTTTACTGGAAACTTCTGCATCTTACTGATAAATATTCCAACCCACAGTGTCCTGAAAGTGCAGAAGAGTATGAAAGAGTATGTAATTTTCTTAAATTTACAAATAATTAATTTTGCAGACAAAAAAATTTGAACCAATTTTGGTTATAAAAAACATAACTATTGAGCATTTATTTTTAAAATTTTAAAAGTTGTCTGTCAAAGTTTTATTGAAAAATTGTCTAGATTAGTGGATAACACAGAAGTTGTTATCGTGGTAATAGGGATTGAACTGGAGGTAAACCAAAAGAGGTAAAAAAAAAGTTATGGCACAGGAAGTAAAAGAACAATAAGTAACATAGCCAGTGCTTTGGCTGTCCATTGACAAAATAACTTTCACAGTGTACATTGACAAAATAATCATTGTGTTTTGTGCTTTACTTGTGCTGTAATTTTAAATTGGAATTTCAAATGATGCCAGGCTGAAAGGTGCTTAAAATAATGCCGCCGCTTTGTTCAGATTATGAAATTTAAATTTCCTAAATATACCATAGAAGAACATAACTTTGTGGTTTCTCAGAAACCTGCTCTGGCAGATTGTTGTATTTAATTTTTACATATATTAGACTTAACCAAGTGCATCTGAAAATCACTATAATTTTGGCAAATTCTTTTTAAAAATTACCTGTAATTTTGTAAAAATGCAATTTAAATTTGAATGTTCCTTAAAACAAACCAGGATCTGAGATGTTCTGGAAATATTCAATTTAAGTTATCAAAAGTATTTTCATTAACAATTGCAACAGAAACAGTTACTGCTACAATATCACTTACTAATCTATATGTAATAAAGCAGGAATGAGAATTACCCTTTCAGCTGATATTTTGTAATTACTTTTTGTTTCAAATGATAGGCCACTCGATACAATTATGATAGCAATGAGAAGTTTGCTCTTGTACAGGTATCTTATTTTATGTTGCTTAGTTGGTGATAAGTATTTATCAACAACTCTTGAGTTAATATTTGTTGTTAAATTTGTTTCTAAAATCTTCAGGCATATTTTTTCTCTAGCAATTAACTTATTTTAATCAAATTTTAAAACATTTTCAGCACAGAAAAAGAGGTTAACCTCCTGCTATTCTTTTTTATTTCATTTTTGAATTGAAGTAAAAAAGAAGAGTATTTTCTGAATGTTTTAGTATTATTCTAAATCTTTAGTTTTTACTTTTGAGTTGTATAAAAACAAGTTTGATGCAATTGATAATCTAAACTTATATTTTTAACTTTGACTAAACTAACTATATTAGTTTAACCAAAAGTGTAGCACTTTTTTTTAATTTCAAAAAAAGGTTTTATGCATGTGCTGGGTTGAGTAGTAGGATCACATTTCTTTCCTTGTCATGAAAAACATTGACATTTCTGTCAAAATTTTTCAAGATGGCTTTTCAATTATGTATACTACTATAATGTATTTCAATAATTACATCATTGAAATACATTATAGTAAATAAGTAAAAATACTTGATAATAGTTAAAAGTTATTAAAAGCACGAGATACAGTCTTTAAAAAAGTATTGTTCAGTCTAAAGCAGCCTTCCCCAAGGGCATAATTAATTATAGTAGTATTCAAGATTAAAATTCAGTTATTTGTTGTTTATGTATAATAGTACTCAGCATTAAAACATAAAATATGTATATAATTTATATTAATTTAATTTACTTTTTTTACATTAGACGACATTATTTTGTAAGTAATTTTTTTGATAAAATTGTATGAAGATTTTTTTATTCTTTATTTGCTGCAAGTAAATTTATTTTCGACTTTCTTCATTTTAACCATGTTTGCAGAGATTTGTTTGATTACCTTTGTCACCATTGAAGTTGATTTCAAATTTCAAGACATTTGAATTTTTATATACACCTCATAAATATCCTATTACCAACATACAATAACCGCCCAGTTACCATGTGATAGCTTTCTAAATATAAAGCATACGATAATCTTCTAAATATAAAAATTCAAAAGTAAATTTAGAAAAGGAGAATGAAAGACTTTTTTTAAGTAATTAGTAATGATAAATTTAAAAATGCAACACGTTACAGTATTGTATAATAGTACTCAGCATTAAAACAATCATTGGTGTGTTAATTTTTTTTTGTTTTTTTTAAAAGGTTGTTTTTGTTTAATGAGTTTATTATTCTCTATTTTTTTCATTCAGTTTTCATTCTTAGGCAATTAGTATGATTAAAGGTCTCTCAGGGTTGATGTTGCGACTTGAAAATGTTTTTTCAAGTGCAATTCGTTACTTTATTCATGCTGAGTTGCAAGAATTTGTACAAAGTACCATGCGTGAACCGTTGCGTAAGGCTGCAAAAAGTTCAAAGAAAACATTGTTAAAGACGTGAGTATTTCAAAATGCTATCTAAATTTTTTTAGTTCTTGTTAATACAGAATATATGGATCAAAATAAAAATCACATATTTTTCAATAGTTTTACTCTACAAATGATTGAAGAGCATTAAACTATGAAAACTGATGCCATTAAATGTTGAATTTTTACAAAATCCATTTTTAGAAGGTTTTGATATTAACAAAAAATTTCAATTTTCTGTTTGTTTTTTATGTAAATTTATGTACAAAAATTTATATAATTAGATTAGCACTAGAATTAATTTATTAAACTGTGTCCAAAAAACCGCTGTAATTATGTTTGTATTATGTTTGTATATATGTATTACAATATATATTATGTTTTTCTTTTAAAGGTATAACATTATTTTAAAAAATTTTTTATAATAAAATGTAATATATACTTTTTTGACTTTATTGTGATCATGGTAACCATGATCACACTAAAGTCAGGTAATACCTTGTACAATTTTATATATTCTCTATATAATTTTTTTTTGAAAAAATTTACATTTAAATTTGTTTATAAGATTTTAAACTGTGAAATCCCATTACTGCTTAAAACTAGTGTTTACATTAATTGACTCTGCAGACAGCAACAAATTTTTGTGACATGCCTAAAAGTAATAGTACAATAAAACTTATGCATTTTTTCCTTTAAGATTTTTTTAATTTGCAGTTGTTTTTTAGAGTAATGATGGCAATACGTGAGACCGTTATTGATCTGTCAAAATCAGCTATTGAAGATCCTGCAGTAAGAGGAGAAAAAGACCCTAAAAGTGGATTTCGGATTGATATTCCATTTCGATCAGTAGGACCATCCTCAACACAGGTTTTTGTTGTTGTTGTTGTTTTTTCAATATTTCTAAACCATCAATTGTATTATGTCATGAAATATGGTTCTAAAAATTATTTCACTAATTTTAATTATGCTTGCCAGTAGAAGTTTCTTGCATGTCAGTTCAGTTGAGTACATATCATTTTGATAATCTCATGTTATAATTGTATATTGTTTAAGTGGTTCAGAATTCCATTTCTTTAATCGTTTTAGATATTTCACAATACAAGAATTTATGAATAATCCATAATCATAAATCTAACTTTTCTGTTATCTATTGCAAATCTTTTATAAAACTCTTTATAAAAGATTCGCAATTTTTTTATCTCTTTTCTGTATAAAGCTACTGTCATCGATTTTAACTTATTGCATATACACCTGTGTTCAAAATGTAAACATTTTAAAACAAAATCACAAATAAAGTTTATATACAATGATTACAGAAAAAGTTTATGATTTCTCACCTTATCATTTTGTTTCAACGCTTCAAGACATGGAGCAGAGTTCCTATTTGATTAAATCTATTAAACTTATTTTTCAAGAAAAAAAAAAAAAAAATTACGTATGAGTATAAAGTTTTTTTTTATAAATTTTGATGTTATTTTTGTAAAAATTTCATAAGCTCATGTTATAATTATTTATTATTCTTTATAATTATGTTATAATTATATATTGTTTTTGATAAAAGTAACATTAAAAATTATAAAAAATTGATGTGTTCAAAAACAGTATTATAATATGCAATCAATAATTATTGGTTTATCTCTTAAAATTTATAATTTATAGTCAAACTAAAAAATCACACATTCATGTTAATTTTTTGTTTTGATGTCAAACTCAATTTTTTAATGTTTGTTTGGGTTATTGTCATGTATGAGCAACCATTTTACTGTGTTTTACAGTCTTTGATGTGTATCTGGAGTTATGTGATTTATTAAATGACCTTCATTTTTTTTTTTGGCTCAAAGAGAACAATTTTGGATTCATCAGTTCATAAAATATTATTCCATTTGACCAATGGTATTCTTTTAAGTAAACACGAAATATGAATACCCATATAAATACAAGAAGAAATACATACACACACAAAAGTTTAGCATTTTCAAAGCTTTGCTTTACAAAAAGGCTAACTTTTTTAAAGAGTTTTTCATCTTTTGAAAAAGTTTGTCTTAAATTTTTTGGATTTTTGAGTATATTTCGACATACAATGATAAAATAAAATATTCCAGAAAAGAAATTGCGATACTTTGCAAACCTTATGTTATGTTGTTTCAACCTTTCAAGATACTATGCAGAATTGTTATTTGATTAAAACCTTTAGACTTAGTTTTATAAGTTTTAAATAACAAATTCATACATAATGAAAATAAACTTGGCTCAGCAAACGATTTGCTGTTGTGAACACATAAAGTGTTCTATTTTGAAAAACTTCAGAAAATTTGATTTATCTTAAAGACTGATATAGAATTTTGTAATTACTTGGTATTATTAATTGAAAATCTAAAAACCTAATGCTAATGCTTATTATGTATGATTGAAAAAGTTGATTTTTTTTTCCTAATTAACAAATTTATTATAAATTAGTTATAAAACAGTTAAAAGTTTTTTCTGACTAGCAGGTAATAAAAGAGTTTTCAAAAAGCTAAACTTTCTTCAAAAGACAAGATACAAGTCAGACTTTTTGAAAGATGGAGTTTCAAAGTAGCTTGGTTTTATTAAATTTTTTTTTTTTTAAATTTAGGCTATTGAAAAAGTCCAACTTTTTGAAAGGTGGAGCTCCAATTAAGCATGGATTTTTAAAAAAGAAAAACATTTGGAATTTTGAACTTTTTGAAAGTCAAAAATTTAAAAAAGTTCAACTTTTTCCTAAAATCTTAAGTTGAAATTTAGAAAAAGTTAAATTCCTTAAAAATCCATAAAAAGTTGTCAAAGCTGCAAAGTAATTTTTACTTTTCCAACTCTGGCAAGAGTTTTTAAAAAATATCTGACGAAAATTAAAAAATGATTGATTAGTGAAATCCTCATTTATTGGAACTTCAAAATAAAGTCAATGTTCCTGTTAAAGGATTTAAAACTGATAATCCTGCTGTCATCACTCACCAAGTATACAGCAATTATTTAATCATTTATTTAATCATGCTGCCATTATTTTTATCAAACTGTTGATACAATTGTGATAAAAAAAAAAAGAAGAAAAAATGATGAAATGATGAATAAATAAGGATGAAAAAGTACTACTATATATAATTACAAACTCTTTTCAATGCTAGACAAAACATATTGTTTCTCTAAACTCATTGAAGCAAGCACCAAATTTATAAAGATGTCATACACCTAACAGCACCATGGTTAGTAAAAACAAGAAAATCACTTCTGCAGTCAGAGAATTGAGTTAGTATTTTAAAGACTTTTAATAGTTTTAATTTACAGTTATATAACCTAGATACAGGTTATAATTATGTAATTTGTATCAGAAATGGTCCAAGATAATTATGATTTTAAAAAAATTTAAAAACCAGTGAAATCTCTTAAAACTCAAGTAAATTTATGAAAATGTTTTTTAAGAATTCAAAACACTAAAAAGTTCCTATTTGGTGTGATTCTCAAAAATGTGATTAAAACCTGAGCAGTTCTAAGAAGCTTTCTGGGCTGTAAATTTTCTGGTCTGTTGAAAAATCAACAAAAAGACATGTTGTATCATAAGAATAAAAATGATTAAGTTCTCCAAAATTGTAAAACAAGTTTTAATTTTTATTAAAAAGAAAAGAAGCAAGAATTCCTGATAAAAGCACTAAGTTGTCAGTCAATGATTTTTTACATTTTTAATGACCATAAAATAACTTTAAATTAACTACTCTAGAATTATTAATGATTATTTTACATAATTAAGTTATTACTGATTATTTCATATATTTAGGTTATTACTAATTATTTCATATAATTAGGTTATTACTAATTATTTCATATAAGTTAAAAAATTTTCTTTCAAATTAGAAATTAGTTAATTTAAATGAGTCTCTGTCATCATTGTGATATGATTACTTTATAAAGTATCTTTTTTTAGCTTTACATGCTCAGGACGATGCTTGAATCACTCAGCTCAGATAAAGCAGGTAGAGGAACAAAAAGTTTCAAAAAAGATCTTGATGGTTCAACACTAACTTCTATTGAAGCATTCCTGCGCAGCTCTTTCTTTTATCCTTATCTATTAAAATTTAGTCAATCTTTAAAAGAATGCTCTGATCTCTCTCAATTATGGTATAGAGAGTTCTTCCTAGAGCTAACAATGGGCAAGCGTATTCAAGTAAGGAGATTACAGTGCCTAATTTTTTTTTATTAAGTTTTTTTATTTTAGGCTCATAATCTACAAAATAGTTTTCTATTAATAGTTTCCAATTGAAATGTCAATGCCTTGGATTTTAACAGACCATATTTTACAAGCAAGTGATGCTGCAATGATGGAGTAAGAGCTTTCTGCTTGTATTTTTAAGTTGCAGTAAAATTTAGAGTGTCTGAGTATTAAATAGTTGAGAGCAAGCTGAGACGAATATTTAAGAAATATTAATGTTTAGATTTGTTTACGGAAATTTTTTTTTTTTGCATTACTCTTTAAAGGTATTATAAGTGTTGTTAAAAAAAAAAAAAATTAAAAGCTTTAAATATTTTTTTTTTCTTTAAAGCAAGTGTTTCTTTACAAACAAAAAATTATTGCTACTTGATTTTAAATCAAAAAACAATGTACAATATCAAGGATTATATGTTAATCTCAAAAAAAAAAAATTAATTTATAGGTATGTTCTTATACCGCTTGATTTGTACAATGACAGTGCTGATTGTGCACTAAATCGTTTTAAGAAGCAGTTTCTCTATGATGAAGTTGAAGCAGAGGTAAAAATAATTTGTAATATTTGTAAAATGAAAGGATATGAAAAGAAGTTCTATTTAAATTTTATTAATTTTTGAAATAATTCACAAAGTTCACCTTTAAAATCTTTATTTCCAGGTTAATTTATGTTTTGATCAATTTGTATTTCGCCTCAGTGAAGATATTTACTCCCATTACAAGCAGCTAGCATCAAGGTTTATTTTTTATTGATCAATTTTGAAACAAGCGATAAATAATTTGTTAGGTTTTTTTTTTTAAACTTTTATTTAGCAAGGTTAATCTTTTTAGCATTTGATATCTAAACTTGTTTTCGATATGTAATTAAATCTATATTATTTTCATAATTAAAGCAAAATTGTTTTTGATTTAGCATTTACTTAGATAAACGATTTCGCAGTGATCTTGAAAAAAGGTACATTGATGAAAAGCGACCTAAACCTGGAGATGATTTGATACCTTATCCACCTACAAATAGATATGTTACAATTTTGGCCCAGCGTCATGTGCAAGTATGCTTTCATTTTTAAAATTAAAATTTGCTGAGAATTGAGAAATGAGAAAAACATAGAGTAGTTGCAGAAATTTGACTTTCAATTTTTTTCTAAAAATGCTCAAAAAATTAAAGTAAAGAAATTTCAATCAAATCAAATAACAAAAGATTTTAATGACAAAAAAACTAACTGTTCTTGTTTTATTTCTCTGTTTATACTTGAAAGTTAAAAATTATAGCTTGTCAAAAATACAATCATAAAAAATGTATATAGTAAATTTTGAACAACTATATTAATATTTTTGGCATAAAAAAAAAAAAGATTTGATTATCTAAATAAATTTATTAATTTTATATTGGCATATGTATTTTTTGTTACCACAGGTTATGATATTTTTAGTTGCCAAAACAATGCAGTTTACAGAATAAATTTGGTTGTAATTTTGCAATTTGCTATGTGAATTTTGAGCACTTTTTAACAGGAATATTTTAAAATAAAGCATCAGTCTAAAATTTTGCTTTGTCTTAAATTAAAGCTATGTGTTTTTAGCTATTGAAAAAATAAAGAATTGTAAAAGAAATTTTTCATACTTTTTAAAATGCCATCAAAACAAGAAAAAGATTTCAAAAAAGTTTTGCACAAATTCATTCAAATCCAAGTGCTTCACATTCTTCTACGCAAAGACAACCAAAAAACCTTGATTAACAGTCCAATGTGTGATTTCTAGATTACGGGAGTCTGGAACTATTCAATTGAAGAAAGGTTCAGGAAGAAAAAATGGATTCCTCAATTAAAAGTTAGTTGAGAACTTAAAGCAATCATTCAAGCAAAATCCCAGCCAGAATTCTAGCTCAATGATATGGAACTTCAAGATCATTTGTGATGACAGTGCATTAGTTCTATAATTTGAAGTCTTTTAAAGTCATGAAACTACCTAAATGCAATGAGAAACAGAATTTAGCTACTAAAAAGCGTGCTAGAAAGTTATTTGATTTGGTGATGACAAATCAAATTGGCTGCCTTATCATTGGCAATGAAGCTTATGTCAAAACTGACTTAAAACAGATCCCAGTTTGCCAATTTTATATAAGCAATTTCTTGTTCACAAAAAGTTTAAGTTTCAAAAGTGTGACAAGTTCTGTAAAAAGTCCATGATATGGCAAATGATATGCAGTTGTGGCCATAAGTCAAAGGCATTTGTCACTTCTCAGACAGTGACCAAGGAACTTTATGACTCTAAGTGCTTGCAAAAACATCTGCTACCTTTTATCAAGTCTCATAAGGTCCCACCACCTTCTAGCCAGATCTCGCCTTATGTCATTACGCCAAACACACAATTGATTGCTAAAATGCCAAAGAATTAGTTTTTGTCCTGAAAGAGCTGAATTGTTCAAACTGCCCTCAATGGTGATTGATCAAGAATTTTTGGGTGATTATCAAGGGATACAAGTCTAAGAAGTCACAGGTAAGTAAAGCTGCTGACTCTATGTTGAAATCATGGGAGAAAGAATGTAAAAAAGTTCCAGAATCTGTTGTGCACAAAATGATGAGCAGAAGACAAAGATTCATGCATATCTCTGAGGAAACCTCCAATTGTAATTTTTTGTGTAGTTAATAAATGAGACACATAACTTTAAAATAAGACCGAAATCTTAGACTGATGTTTTGTTTTAAAAATTTCTTGGTAAAAAGTGATCAAATTTTATGTAAAAAGTCTTTATTTATTTCAAAAAATTTGTTAATGGCTCTAAAGTCAAAGCTTTTTCTGCACTTTTTTTGGCATGGTTAAGTGAGTTATTAATGCTGGCTTCAAAAGCAATAACAGCCTTTGATTGTGAAAGTGCATCATTTTCAACCAATTTCTTCAGTAACTTAGAAATTTGCATCTTATAATCATTACAAAAACATGCCTGTTCATTAAACATTTTCAAGCATTTTCACCATGCTGTCTTAATAGTCTTGAAAATACCCACATCAAATAGATGTAAAATACTGCCAAGGTGTATTGGGAAGCACACTAACTCTATTTCATTTGACAACTCAACAATTTTATGTGAAATATGGGAGTTGTGTCCATCAAAAATCAATAAGTGTTCTAAAAAAAAAAACCTTTTCAAGTTATTCAATAAACTATGCTGATTCCTTCCAGCCTGACAAAGAGTAGGCATGCCTAAGGCTGTATGGGCCAATGTTGCATCTAGTACAATATAAAGATGTGAATGTTTATAAAATATATTGAGACATATTAAACAAGGTATTGTGTTTTTGTGGATGAAGCCACTGTTTTGTGTTTTTAAAGACCACCCTCAGAGAAGATTTTCTGTTTTTGAGTTTGGTTTTGTCTACATTGAAAATGCTTTGAAGTTTATATAAAATTTTAAGACAATTAAAAAATTTTTTTCAATTAAATTGTCCACAATTGCAGCACTGCAGGAAATATGCTTGGTTAGCTGGAATAGTTGATCATTTAACTAAGTCTGAAATCCCAACATGCAATCATGATCAGATCTTTTTTTAAAAGAAATTTTGTTGACAAGTATGATCTAAGAAATCTGTGATAATCAAAATGATGGCCTGTAGAGTTGGTATTAACATGGTATTTATGATGGTGTGCTGTTCTTTTAAATGGTTCATCAGTGCTATATGGTTAATAACATATAGAAATGGTTTTTTAGTTTTTAATTTTTTCAAAAGCTCCTATATTAATCTTCATGGACTTGTGGAAACATGAAAATCCATATTTCCTTGAGTCTTTATTTCTTTTTTAATTTCATGCCATCTTCAAATCTTGTTATTTTTTACTTCTTTTTTTTTTTTACTTGAATTAGTTTATTATATTGATAGTTGGCGTAAAAGTAAGTAGTGTCAAAGTTACTCCAATGTCTAAGTTAACCATGTGTTACCTTAATCTATTATTTATGGCACCAACAGAAGATTCTAGCGCTATAAATTATTTTGTTTCTGTATGAAGATGTAACCATGAACTTTTAATATTTGTTTTTGGGATGAGTACAAAATACTTTTGTGTCACAAAATATTACATAACTATGTTATATTTCTAAAAAGAAAATTTTCTAATTCTTTTTTATTGAATTTTTTTAATGTCAAAGTTTGTCCTACACCAAAATTTTTTTGGTTTTAATTTAATCCAGTAAGCATAGGAGAAGCATTAAATCCCTCAGTGTCTGTTAAGTTTTTAGTGTTTGAATCATTTTTAATAAGATTTTTTCTCTTATATTACTGTTCCATCATAAGAAAAAAAACAGCAAACAAAGATAAAGCTTTTTTTCTTTTGAAATAATGACAGTTTTAGTGAAAACTTATACAGCCATCTTTTTAAAACTGTAGTTAGGGACTGAATGTTAGATTGGTATTAGTTTGTAGTTAGGTACTGAATGTTCTGATTGGTAATAGTTTGTAGTTAGGGACTGAATGTTAGATTGGTAATAGTTTGTAGTTAAGGACTGAATGTTCTGATTGGTAATAGTTTGTAGTTAGGGACTGAATGTTAGATTGGTAATAGTTTCTAGTTAGGGACTGAATGTTCTGATTGGTAATAGTTTGTAAGTTCTTTTACTGCAGTAAATATTTCCAAAAATTCTAAAGACTAAAGATGTGTTTTCAAAAAAAAAAAAGCAAAGGTTTCTTTTTAATGGAATAGCCACATTTGAAAAAATTTTAAATTGTATTTTTAAATTATTTAGCTTTTCTCAAAAGTAGTTAAAGAATTTTAAATGTTTTTTACAGCTTCTTGGCAGATCTGTTGATTTACATAAACTCTTAGAACAACGGCTGACAATATCATTGCGCAAGTCACTAGATGTTGCAATTTCAAGATTTGAAAGTAAACCATTGTGCTATATAATGGTAAATATCTTATTAACTTACAAAAAAGATTTTGGTATTTTTAAAAATTTTACACTGATCTTAAAAAATGTTTAAGCAATCATATTTTAAATTAAATTCTTTAGTTTAACATTTGATAGAAGTTCTTTTAAGTAATTTAAGTAAGCTTTTTTTTTTTTTTTTTTAGATTGCATTTTCCTTTCATTTAAACTTGAATGCTAAACTTGGTTTAACTTATTGAATTTGCTAAATTTAACTCATTTTTTTCAAATTTAAGAAAGTAGTAAACCTCAATACATCAAGATATACATTATCATTAATGCATATTCAAATAGCTAAGTAAAAAAAAAAAAGTTTTAAATTAAAAATCAGATAAGAGCTCAGTTTTAAAATTACCAAGTAAAAACCCAAAATTGATGATTAGCTTTTTATAATCATCTTGAAAGTGGTGCATATAGAATAGAGTTAAATAATTTATAATATAAAGCTTAACATTAAATGGTTAATGCATAAATATGTAAAAAAAGTATTATTCTTCTGTATTTTTATCACTTATTTATGAAGAAAGGAAAGCATGATTGAACTATTTATGAAAAAATATTTAATACTCAAAGTCATTCATAGATATTATTATTTCCTATATCCTTTCCTAACCAAATTAGTTAAAACAAGGAAATATCTTTACAATGTAAGCAAAACATCCCAAAACCATTGAAATTCCTCTATCTAATCAAAGGTGTTAAAATATTCTTCTCTTTGTACCTTATGTGTAAGTTTGAACTCAGTCCTCAACAATTTCCTCTAGTTTTCTATGAACCACTTTTTATTTTTATGTTGGCTGTAACAATGAAATGATCCTCAATGTATGGTTTTTATTTCAGTTGGCTATATTTTTTGTCTGGTAGCTCACCAGTTTCATTCTACAGAATTTAAGTGAAGACTTTGCAGTATCTATTAAAGAACAATTTTTTTTCAAGCCAAGACTTTATGCTGTTTAGAATGTGTCAAAAAATAAATTTGACTTATACACTATGTTAACTTGTCAATCCAGTCAATTTATACATTTAATTGGCATATATCAATTCATAATTTTTTTTAAAAAAAAAATCCAAGCTGAAAACATATTAAGTTTTAACAATTGTAAATTAAAAAAAAACATTTTAAAAAAACAATTCAAAACTTAGTTGAAATTATTGTTCTCTTGTTTTGCCATATCTAAAAGAGCCTTAAATTAAGTTACAATTTACTATCATAAGATTAATTCTAAAAAAATCTATTACTGCTGGTCTCCATATATTGTTTTCCAAAAGTTATCTGGTTTCCACATACTGTTTTCCAAAAGTTTCTAAATAATCCTCAAGTTTTTAACAAATAGTGAAAAAAGTTTTTGTAATGTAAATGACTTTTCAACTGGGTTTTTCATCTTTATCTTATTTTTTTGAATTCACAGAAGAAAATATGTAAAAGTGCAATATGGAAAGTACTAATAATTTCCCATTAAAGTCCCATTTAAAATTTTTCTTTTTAAATAAAAAAAAATGCTTTGGAATGCAGTAATTGAAGTAAAAAAAAAAAAAAATGAAGGCATTTTTAATAGATAAACTCAAGTAAATATTTCCAGTTTAATCGAGTTTTACCTGTTAAAATTCTTTCTAAAAAGTGATCTTCACCTATATACTGCTGATTTAAAATATACTACTGACTCTAAGCTCAGTAGATTATTTCTGTTGAAAATATTTTTATAGCTAGTGATGTCATGAGAGTACTCTCTCTATCAGCAATTTATAATTGAGTAAAAGAACCATAAGATGAAATATCTGAAGAATATATAAAAAAAATATGTTAAAAAATGCTCTACAGTTAATGGTACAGAAGATGGTGCCATTTGGAAAGATAAAAGTAAATCTACCAATAATACCAATAGTGGTGAAGTAGACTTTTCTGTAATTAATGCTGATTAAATATCTCATAAGCAAACTGAGAACCTTTTTGATACCAGAAATAGTGCATATGAAAATTGTAATAGCAAGGTAAAATTTGAAGTAAAGTTTCCATATGACTATTTTTCAATATTCTACTATGGAAATTTTACCTCAGCATTGTTGAACATAAGTTATAAAACATTAAGCTAATAGTGCAGATTTTAACGCTTTTTTGGTCTGTAAACTCTATGAAAGTTGCTCATAGAGTTACAAAATTTATTGCTCGATATTTTTATAAATGTAAAAATGCAAACAAAGCCAGTTATCAAATGCTCAACAAGAATTAGAATCAGGCCTTTATATAAAATTCAGCATACAACAGACTGAAATTATAATACATTTAGAATCTATCAGGCCTTTATATAAAATTCAGCATACAACAGACTGAAATTATAATACATTTAGAATCTATCAGGCCTTTATATAAAATTCAGCATACAACAGACTGAAATTATAATACATTTAAAAAGCTGAACAATTAAAAGAGTAAAAAACAAAAGAAACAAAAAGAAAGTTAATAACACTGATTTTATGCTCTTTTTTTTTCATTTAAAACTTGTGTCTATTTATCTTTTTGTTATTTTATTATATCTTAAATTTTGATCTAAATTTAACTTAAATTAATGTTAATAGAACTATACAAATAAATTATAAGTTTTAAAGTGTTAATTTTCTGTATTATCTGTGCTTTTTTTTTCATTTGAAGGTTGTTTCCTGTTTTTTTAGACTAATTCTTTTTATTTTTTGAGGATTAAAAAAAGTTACCATGTCTAAACTTTTTTGTTTTATCTATTTAACTTTTTTTTTAAATTTATTTATTTTTTATCTTAAAGTTTATCTTAAAGAAAATATTTTATTTTTGACATTAAAATTTCTTTTAAACAGGAACTTGAGACATTAACAGAGATATGTCGCTTAACACATTTACTCTTATCTAAACATGTCAGCCTACCTAACTTTGAATCAATGTTCATGGAAGCTAATCATGCTGTCTCTGCACCCTATGGAAGAATTACCCTGCATGTGTTTTGGGAATTATATTATGATTTTCTGCCTAATTATTGCTACAATTCGTCAACTAACAGGTTAATAGTAAATAAAGTTGGTTTATTAGGTTTCCTTTTTCTTTGTCTATAGGGTCAAAATTTCAGAAATGTCTTCTTTTTTTTTTTTTTAACACTAACAGAATCAGCTGAAAATTTCACTACTTTTTATTTGGGTTGTGTACATTCAAAGTTGATAATGTGATTTTATGAAAAAGTAATGTGAAAATGAATTATGAAGCAAAAAGAGAAGCTATTTATGTTCTTCTAAAATCTAAAAACCTTGTTTCAGAGAATGTTGAAGTGCTAAAAGTGTCTAAAACAATCATTTACAAAATTAAAATCAAGATTAAAAATCTCTGGGATATATTAAATCCTAGGAAAGTGGAAAAAAGGCTATTAGAGCAAAAAAGACTAATTTCTGAGTTCAGTTCTATAAAATGAGATTTAAAAAATATGAAAGAAAAGCTTAAGGCATGAGGTAATTATCAGAATATTGGTCAAACATGACCTTTGGGCCAAGTCATGAGCAAGGCTATTATCAATATCATCTGTAAATATCTTGGAAACTAAGGTCTTCCTCTGGGTCAAGGTAATTTATCCAATCTCTCAAAGTTCTTTTTACTCAAGGTAGAACAACATATGAAACTTCAAAGAAAGCTTCAGGCGTGGCTAAGAAAAAATCTTTAGCACTGACAAAAAACTATCTGGTCTCCCAGCTCCCTTGAGGTTCAAATACAGACTGGAAAATGTGTTTTTGGGGCCAGATTGGGTGTTTTTTTATTAAATTTATAACAAATGTTGCTATGACTTTGAAGATTGTTTGCTAGCTCAAAAATTTTAATACTTTTCTGTATAGATTTACAAGAACAACACTCTCATTTGTTAATGAAGTGGCTCGTGATCAGCCTCCAAAAGCATCAAATGTTCATCTCTATGGTAACAAAGTAAGTTCACATCTATCAAACTCATGTTTTATAAAAAAATATGTTTCTTTTGTATACTTTATTTCAATTTTCATTAGGATTTACACAACGCATATACAAATGTATTCTCTTTAAACGAAAACTTTGTTGGACCTGAACATTTTGGGTGCACAGTTCGCTTACTTAGTTATCAAGGGATTGCAGTAGTCATTGAAGAACTTTTAAAAATTGTTAAAACTTTGGTAGGTTATATTTATTTTTGATTTTTTTATGACTTTTTTAACTTTTTATATTATTTCTACCCTAAAACCTTTGCAGGGTCATGGGCTAGAATTCTGCAATAAGAATCTAAGGGTCTGGTATTGAATACTGTCTAGATAGACGGTATTCCTAGTCAGATTCCTAGATTTTTAATACAAGGTTCAAAACAATGTTCAAACAGCTTTATTTCTAATAAGGTTGTTAATATAGATCTAATTCCACATTTCATTTGACCTCTTATCTTAAATAGCAATTTACAATGCCCTAATGCTTTTTTTACATATGTGACTTGTAAAAATGTTAGATTTATTTTGAAAATAGTTTACTTTTTTCTAATCTCCAAATTCTTCATTGAATCAAACCCCAAAGTTAACTCCATTTTTATGTTAGCTGACAATACAACTTTATAGACTTTGGAAACATCTAATTGAAATGATGATTGCTATAAGCATAATATTGATGATTTCCTAATATCATGAACACTAAAAACTTGAGTATCATGATTTTTTTAATTTGTTTCTATTAGTTTCAAGGTACAATCCAACAATATGTTAAGGTGTTAATGGATGGCATGCCAAGCAAATGTGGCCTCCCACGATATGAGTATGGCTCTGCAGGTATTTTTACAAAGTCATTTTATTGATGAATTCTGAAACATGTTTGGTCAATTAAAATGTAATAAGCTTTACCATCTTACTAGTAAGTCCTGCTGCTCTGTGTAATTTATCACATTTAATTTCTTTGCACCTGAGATATTATGAAAGCTAGATGTATCAATCACTTCTTATAGAAAAGGCACATCTAAGATGAAGAAAATTGTGTTAACAGTCCAGCTGTCCTTCCAAAATCATTTCAGTAAAGCTCACTTTCTGCCACTT
Source organism: Hydra viridissima (assembly GCF_058129835.1). NCBI lineage: Eukaryota > Metazoa > Cnidaria > Hydrozoa > Anthoathecata > Hydridae > Hydra > Hydra viridissima. The sequence goes on along the minus strand of NW_028324301.1, from coordinate 23,389,376 downwards.
AAGCACTACCTGTAACCAATTGAACAAGTAGTAATAGACTTATTAAATGTCAACTACAGAATCCTTGCTTTAAAAAAAAAAAAAAAAAAAAGAAATGTAATGAAGCGTAAAGAATATAAAGCAATGCTTTCCCTTAAACAATCAACCATTTTCATTAAGGTTTGACATAAAATAAAAAACACTATTTTATACATATCTGTTTTTTTTATTTATTATTAATTGTTTATACTTTTTATTTATTATTTTATCATTGTTATTTATTTTATTTTTTTATTGTTTCTATTTCGTTAAATTTTTTCAAGTAAAACTAGGATTCAAACAAATAGTCTAAAACCAAACTTCAGATAAATCAAATATTTAGAGGTTTGACTTGTTTAAACAAATTGTTTAAAAAACATTTAAGAAAAATGTTTAAGAAACTTTTATCTCAGAGAAATGACCTTTAAAATTTGAATCATTGAGAATCAATAAATATAAGCTTATATCTATATAAAATTTGTAATTAAAAGAGGCTTGTTCTTATTTAAGGTGTTCTTGAGTTCTATAATGCAAATCTGGAATCAATTATGCAGTATCGTGATCTAAAAACAGAAGTGTTTCAAGCATTCAGAGAAGTTGGTAACATCATTATATTTTGCTTGCAAGTTGAAGAGCAGATGGTAAAAAATCTCTTAGTTTTCTTTTTATTACTAATTTTTTTTTTCTTTTAATTTATTTTTTTTTTCAAAAACAATTTTTGTTAAAATCTTTTTCAGACACAAGAAGAAATAGCAGATTTGTTACATGCCGCCCCTTTTCAAGGAATTATTCCACGTCCTTTTGTAAAAGGTAGTGGTTAATTTAGCTTTTTTTTTATAGTTAACACTGCTTATTTATATTAATTCATTAACTTACAGATAGGATACACAAAGAAATAGAACACACAAATTTTAACTTCTGTTAATATTTAAAATACAAATGGTTATTTAAAGTATAATTCGATATTTTAGAATACAGTTGTTTAGAATAAAAATGATTATTTAGAAAAAGATTCTGTTGAAGCAAAAATGAAGCGTTTAGAGGCACAATATGCAGCCTTTCAAATAGTTTCTTTGGTCAGTCGATATGGAACAGAGGAGGTTGGCTATAATTTTTGTATATATATTCTATAAAGTTGGTGAAGGCTTTTAAGGGTGGTTGTTAAATTAAATTAGACTGTACAAAATAACCATTCTCTACATAATGAACTGCTATTATTGATATCTTCATATTTTTAAAATAATTGTTACTGTCATAACAAAAGTGCTAAAATAATCCTTTTTTAAAATTTATTCTGTGTTCAATTGTTTTGATTTGTAAAAAATTCTTGTGCGCTATTTGAGAAGTTCTCAACTTAGATAAATTTGGATGATTTTTGGTTAAAAAACTTCAAATCTGTTTTCTGAATTTCAACATTACTTTCACCATAAGATACTGAGTTATCATCATCTTCTGGTTCATTGTTTTTAGCTTTATATGCAACCCGCATATTTAAACCCCGCATATATTCATAAGATTTTAGTTTTTCTTTTTCACGTATGCGCATTTCATATTGAAGTGAATCAATTACATCATCATTACGATAGAAATAGAAATACATCACTTCGAGTGCCAGAATGATATTGATAATTGGAACTACAATCATAGCCACATCTTGGAAAATTTTGCTGCTGGAACTTATTGCAAGTGTTGAAAGAATCCACATTATACAGAAGGTAGGAGTTATTGCAAGAGAAGAAACATTGCTTCTCTCTGCTCGCTGATAGTTAATATCTTTGGCCAATTTTTCAGGAGCTTTTTGGATTTCCATAATTGTAATAAGTTTAAGTGAAATAATTACAAGTAGTACTACAAGTATTGGTCCACCAAAATACCAAATTTCAAGGTCTTTAAGATATGGCCAACAGTATCTTAATTCAGTGTATTGTTGATATGGGAAGCCTAATAGTGCAATTGTAACTGCTAAAGGAAACCCCCAACCAATTATGTGGTAGAAAGATTCTGAACTTGTTGTTTTATTGAAAAAGTATCTTAAGTTTGATAACTGATGTACTGCCTCAATCATAATCCATGAAATAGTTGCTACATGAAAAAATTCTATTACTGTTGAACATGAGGTGCATCTATCCCAATCATCTTTCCAATTCCATGATCCAAGAAATACCATTTGTGATAGCATGCAAGAAAATGCAATTGATATGTGAATTCTATTGTATGCATCCTTTGCACAACGAAGCAAACATATTGCAAATATGTAAAGGAAAAAAATGATGGCTGCAATAAGTGTAAGAAAAATATTCATTGCGTCAAGAGGATCAATAGGTTTCGATGGAGGATCAATAGATGGCTCCATAAGTAATGAAAATATTCCACCGTGTGTTGATCTACAAACTGTCATTGATGCATTAGTTTTAAAAACACGCATGCCATAGTTACTCCAATATCCACTGCTTGGTAACGTTCCAACACTTGACTTAACAGGTTGCCAGTAAATACACACTGGGTTTCTATATGCTGCAGTGTAATGCGTAAATGAAATTATCATTTCTCCTGGCAAAGGGTTATCAGGGTAATCTGTACCTTGTATGTCTATTGAAATAATTGCTGAATTTATGACATAAGTTTCATTGTATATCAAATTAGTTTCTGACCGTTCATCAATAAATATTCCAGTAATTATTGGGTGCAAATCAGGCCATTCATTTTTAAAGCGAGTTTTTTCTTTTGGTATAACATTGTTTGTTAAGTTCTTATACATGATAACAGTGTAAGTGTATTTACCTCTCGGTAAATTTCCATATGGAGCTTCGATTGTGTCATTACGACCATCCCATGTTCCATCGGTAAATAGATCGGAGAGGCCATAGTCAGGAACGCGCATATCTCCATAACGGAATGGTTGGCCCATGTTCCATAGGAAATCAGAAAATATTTGATATTGAGAAAAACCTTTGCAGTTTGTTTTAATACCTTTGTTGAGCTGCATTCCAAAAGAATTTAAATAAAGTGCAAAACTCATTGGCTCATCATGGGTTGTGTTTATATTAAATGAACTTAGGCAAATAAAGTATTCATTTGTTAGGTTAAGAATTCGATAAAAGCATTCATCACACGGATTAACACATTTTGATATGTCCAATTCAGTTTTCCATTCTTTAGATGTACAAAAATATTCATGGACTTGAAGTGGACTCAAAGTTGCCGGAACTGTTTTATAATATGCAAGAGATTTGTAATCTAAAGTTTGTTCACTCACTTGAGAAAACAGTGAATAGACACAATTGATGATAGTGGTTGTGGTAGCATTATATTTGATTAAGGAAGTGTTGTTTTCAGGCTTGGCAGTATTGTTGTTGAAGATCTTTTGCGTGAAGCCTGTTGGAGAGTCTAGTGGTGGCAAGTATCTCTCTAACTGTAAAAGATCTATACATTGTGATTCGTTCAGGGCACCCTCCCCTGCTACCCATAAAAGTAGTTGTGATATCTAAATAGGAAAAAAAAACAATTTTACAGCTTTTTTTTTAGAGATAGTTGCACTTTCTGACGATGTTAGAAAAATTACCCACCAATATTTTTGTAACGAACATTTTTTTTTTACTGCTTACGTGACATCTTCTCGAAAAACTTGAATATGTTATATGTCGAAAATCAATTTTTTGAATGTTATTCATGAATTGAATTGTTATTTTATTAATGACTGATTGTATCGGATTAACAAATACGAATTCAAGTTGAGGAAAAAAATCAAATGGAGTTTTCTTCAGAATTTCAAAGAAAGCCGTCAACAAATCAAAAGCGAGTGCGCTGGTTTTGGTCAGTGTTCTACAAATACGCCTATATGGATTTAAATTTTAGTATCTATACATGCATCTATCTATCTATATTTATATATATATATATATATATATATATATATATATATATATATATATATATATATATATATATATATATATATATATATATATGCAACTTCTACTTGCATCTTTTCTCAGATAATTTGCGAAGAGGGAACCGTTAAATTGTTTGGGGTCTAATTTTGGTGTGAATTTTTATTCGTGGGAACGTGGGAATTTTCTGATCCGGAAATTTTTTTTACATGAAATGAAATTTGAAATTTTTGGAATTAAATTTCTAATTATTTTTTATTATTCTTCTATAAAAAGATTTTTATTTTTTTTCTATAAAAAGATTTTCATTTTAAATTTGACTTTTCACCCCATTTATGTTGACGTTTTCTTTTTCTTTCTTTTTTTTTAAAGCAACGGGTTAATAGCGAAGAATCAGATGTTCTAACTCGGGAAAGACTTTGTTGCGGTTTATCCCTTTTCGAGGTTGTATTACGTAGAATACAATCATTTTTGGACGATGACGTTTGGAAGGAACCTACTCCTTCGAACGGTGTAATGAGTATAGAAGAATGCAAAGAATTTCATCGTTTATGGAGCGCTATTCAGTTTATTTATTGCAAACCTTTAGGGCAAAATGAAATTACCGTTGAGTAAGTTTGGAATTCCTCGTTTTATGTTGTTTTTGCGCTTGAGAGTTACTGCTAACTTTTTCCAAACAAAAGTTTTTTCTATTCATTTAATCAAAGCCGCATATGAAACGTTTTTTAATATATACGAAGTAACCTTTTTTTACATTAGAGTTCTTATCTTTAGGGAAACCTTTGGAGAGAGTTTAAACTGGGCTGGTTGTACTATAATTACCTTATTAGGGCAAGAACATCGGTTTGAAGCGCTCGATTTTTCTGCTCATCTTTTAAGAGTGCAAGAGATTGATTCAAGACAAGAAACCGTCGCCGGTGTCGTGAGTTATAATTTTATTTAAGCGAACATTCAGTCTTTAGCCCTTTGTAATTCAGCAGTCTACATTTGAAACAGCTAAGTTTTTTTTTTTTTTCCTTTCTTTCTCAAATTATGATATACATTCTTGTTGCAGGATTTGAAGCGTCTTGTGGCAAGAATAAAACAATACCTTACAATAAATAGTGAAATATTCGCAGTATTAAATAGATACTTAAAGTCCGGTGAGTCTTCGTTCGAACATGTGCGCTGTTTTCAACCCCCAATACATCAGGCTTTTATGTCTGCTGTATGAAAACATAGTGTGTATCGTGAAAATTCATTTTGCTTTTGTTGGAGCTTTTTTTTTGCATTCAAAACTCTTTATCCTTAACAGAAAAATTTGTTCCACTGAAAATATTTAAATTTTAATTTTTGTATATAAAAAAATGTCGGTGGTTCAAAATATTAATTTGAAATGCACTAGAGAAAAACTTTTTCTTCGTTTTGCCATTATCTTTTTTGACGTTGTTGTCAAAAAAAAAAAAAAAAAAGAAGAAGAACACCATTAAGAAGAATACGAAGAAAATTCAAGTTTATTTATATTTATAGATTTATTTTCTTACCGCAAAAAAATGTTTTTGTTACTTTTGTTTTTATGTGTTTTTTTTTTTTTTTGTGATTTCTGGGTTTTTTTTAGTACACGATAATTCACTTGCGACCAAATCTTTTCTTACCAGTATTATTATATTCTTAAAGTTTAATGCAAAACTTCATTCAAACCTTTTGGGTACAGGTAAAAAAAAAATAGTCCTATTAAAACCGAAGTGTTTTTAGTTTGAATTGTAAACTCGTCTATTGCACAGCCGTCAATAATATTGGTAATTTGATTGGGTAGTAAACTCGTTTATTGACATTCTGTACTGAAATTTTTTTATAATATTTTGTATCGGCCAAAAAAATTACTAGTGTAATATTAGATTTAAAAAAGTTATGATGAAAACTCACAAATGCGTCATTTTTTATTTAAGAATTCTCTTTATCGTTAATTCACTTGTCTAAATGTTTTTTATTACGACTTTGCACCAATTTGGCATGGAGTTAATTAGATTTTGACAATGGTCTAAAGGCTGTTGTTCCAAGCATTAAGGACAACATTCCATAACTCTTGCTGATTTTTGAGAATTTGAAGACCAAGGACCTTTCTTAAAAGGTTGAAGCCGGGCATCATTGTATAAAAAGTAAAGTGGATAAAGACAGATTAGATTGCAGGTCTATTGCATTTTTATTATAGAAAAATATTGTGGATACCACCAGAAGTTGTAACCGAACCCTTTTGCTAACTAAATAATATATATATATATATATATATATATATATATATATATATATATATATATATATATATATATATATATATATATATATATATATATATGTATGTGTATATATATATATATATATATATATATATATATATATATATATATATATAACTACTACAATATGCGGATTCTGGCTCATTGATACTTTTCCATACTTAAGGAATTCAAGATGGTGTTGTGTTTTTAAAATGTAAAAATGTTATTAGATTTCCATCTCATTGTTAATATCATGCCGGAACCTGCAAAGAAGTATAAAACTGTATCTTTTTCGTAATTTATTCTAGACCAAAGAGTTGATCATAGTCCATAAATGTAAAGCACGGTTTTAGTTTGTAGTGTCCAATGGCTAGGGTATGAATACCGTCTTGTAAGATGTGTCTTTTGTCGTCGTTAGCGCTGAGAGCGACTTTGTTGATTTCTTCGGTGTAAATGTTATGTTCATGTGATCGGAAGACGTTTATGGTTGCAAGCTTTTCCATCTTATTCATTAAGCAGTCACCACAAGGTATTGATAACTTCTTGAAAGTCATCCCCTTCCTGTAATTTTTTCAAGACGTAAAGACACAAGTGACCACAATAAGACGTATCACCAAACTGAACTCTCTCGCTGTTATAATAAACCGGACTTTTCAAATAATCGACAAATTCGACAAGAGGAGGTTGAGCGTAAGAATCAAAGCTGTATTTTTTATCTCTGTCTTTATACCAGCACACCCAATGAAACCCAACAGTGCTTGAATCTCCTGTATTCACAATACCACATTCTTTTTTTCTTGGCTTTTTTGGTAACTCATCCCTGACAAACACGCCTTGAAAGTTTTTTAATTTTAACTGTTTAGCAGCCTTTATCAATTGAAAGTTAGTTAAAGCTTCATTAGGTAAAACAATTCCTTCTACGTCAATCCATTGAAAGTCGATCATTTTTTTAATTTTCTTAAAAAGTTTATCCGAATTTTTTAACAAGCGATTTTCATAGAATAGCACCTAAAAAGGGTATACTATTAAAGGGTGAGTTAGGTCCGAGTAATAAACCAGCTCCAACAGATTGATAACCTTTTCCAGTTTTAATGAAGAGTCCATCACCGTGAACATTTTTAGTCCATGGGGTGATAAACAATCCTTCTCCACCTAAAGTTTTTATCTTCATTCCATTTCCATTCTTTTTCAAGTAAACGATACCTCTTCCTGCAATTTTGTCAACCATAGCAGAGCCGGCAGAAGAACCTACACCTGCTAACAATCCGGTGGCTAGAGCAGGAACTACTCTTGTTGCAAGAGTGCTGCCTATCATACCTAATAATGGTAAAAGAGCTCCGATAAATCCTCCTTCAATGGTTGAGTTGTGCGATAATTGTCTTTTACTCAATTTAAGAGTGACTCCTTTACCAGCTTCATACGCTTTTTTAATTTTGTTCAATTGCACATTAGTGATAGCGAGAACATGTTTACCGTTCAAGTCTTGATGAGAAAGCTTAATGCTAGTATCGGTTTTGTCTTGAATGGCTTTTTTAATTTTATCAGATTGGCTCTGGGAGATATTAATTTTGATATTTTGATAATTGCTCATTTTTTATGTATTAAAAATTATTTATTTCACTTCTCGAATATGATATCGTATTGTAATATCCTCTCCACGAAAATCAACCAAATCTCCATTCTGATCAATAATGCGAGTAACCATTGTTGAAATTTCAAACAGTTTAACAGGAAGATAAATCAAATGCATTGGTCTCTCGATGATTTTATAGCCTGGACTAACATTTGGATAAAACGAGTAAATGCAATTTAATTGGGTTCCATTAATATAGGATGATCCGATAACGTTGTTAACGATTCTGATGGTGTTAATGCTTGAAATTCTAACGATATGATCCGACTCGTATTCGGAATTGGAATTTAATTTTCTTTTAGTAAACCCTAAAACTGAAGAGATGCTGTTCTCCACATTAAAGTCAATCAAATAATTCAAGCCAAGTTTAATGGTTGATTTTAAAGTATTAAGATTGATTCCAATTTGAAGGTTGCTTGGTGAGTAATTAATTTTATTTGCAATAATATAACTTCCACGTTGAGCTGATTTTATTGTGCTTAAAATAGACCTTTGCAAATACTCATTGATGTCTTTAATGTCATAGCTTCCTGATGGAATGATAATGTTCTCCCAATGAGCTCCATTGTTCATGCTGTATTTGAAAGAATTGTTTTTACTGTTTACATTTGGAATGCTGTTGTAAGTCTCAAGACCGAGAAAAGCCATTTCATAACTTTTTCCTTCGTCAAAAACGATTTTATCCAAAAAATCAGTGGTGATAACACTTGATTTTCCATCTACATCGATGATTATACCTGTCATTTTTAAAATAAGAATTATTTTTTAAATTGTTTTAGAAAAATAAAAAATCGTCAAATCTGCTTCTGTACTTTCCCTCGTTCTTTTTAGAAGAGAGATCGATGACAGCAAATCCGTGAGGTTCATTCCAGCAATGATTGCAAAAAGCTTTAAAATCTTCTATTTTCATATCGCAGGAAACGTGGTCTTGATAAATGTGATTAACGCTTTTTTGGTCTTGTTTAAAGAGGCAAATAAAGTTGGCATTTTCTCTGATGGTATGTCTTGGAATCTCGAAATAGTTTTGAGCGAGATAAAAGCAGTCGACGTTAGAATGTCTTCCTCGGATATAATATTTTTCACATTTGTTTTGATTGGTCAATTGCAAATCATCAAAGATCATTAAATTGTTTTTAGATGAATCAAGATCTTCTGGTTCTGGAACATCGTCTGCTGTTTCGAAAAATTGACATTCCATATCATAATTGTCAGAATATTTTTTTGAAAGATCGTTAATAACATCTTCATGGATTAAATTCAATTTTTCCATTTCATCTTGTACATCATCCGTTAACAAATCAACAATATCCTTTTTAGGAAGTTTATTTTCGAAAGACCTTTTGAGTATTTTGTATTCGGGTTGGAAAAGAGATTTTCCAAACACTTGTAAATGATTGTAGTCTAGCCATCCAGGTCTTAAAAGTAAATTTAAGAGCAGCGTTGTTTTACCATATCCAGACTTTCCAACGATGATTCCTCGAATGCTTCTCGGTAAAAGCTTGCTGTTGTTTCTTTTGGTTTTCCCAATTTTACACGACAGTTTCATCACTTCCATATTTTTTATATTAAAAAAGTTTTTATATATGTTAAAATGTACTGCATTAAGTGTAGAAGAGAGACTGAAACCATTCACTTGAAAAAGGAAATGACATAAAACAATAGGTCTATGTTGAAAGGGAATTGCGACTCTTGTGGGATAACCAAATGCAAGTTTGTTTCGGCTGCAAAAGGAGGAGACTTGGTGGAATCGATCAACAATTTTTCAAAAAAAATAAAACTTCCATGGGCAAAGTTTCCAGGAGAAATGCACGTTCCAGGTATGAACTTTGCAGGGCCTGGAACCAATTTAGATAAAAGGCTCACTTCCACGGATATGTATCAAGAGTGGAGCAAACCGGTGGATAGAGTGGACAATGCCGCATATCACCACGATTTAGCTTACAAGTATTTTAACGACAAGCAAAACAGAAATTTAGCAGATCGAATGATGCTTGAAGAAATGGATTCTATACAAAATCCTACTCAGAGAGAAATAAGCGAGCGAAAAATCATTGAACCCATCATCAAAGCTAAAGCTAAATTTGGATTGGGTGTGAGTGATTTGAAATGGACGGATCAGCTTGCAGAGGAGCTTCATAAACCGGTGATTCATCATTTTAAAAAAAGAAAAGTGATTGTAAACGACATTGATGAAATATGGGCTGCTGATTTGGTTGATATGAAATCGTTTTCAAAATTCAACAACGGAGTAAAATATTTACTCATGGTGATCGACGTGTTTTCAAAGTATGGATGGATCGTTCCGTTAAAAAGCAAAACAGGTCTTGATGTAGCTATCGCTCTAAGCAAAATATTTGAGGAGAGAAAGTGTGTCAAATTGTGGGTAGATAAAGGAAAAGAGTTTTACAACAAGCACGTGAGAGCGTTGGGTGTGCAATTATACTCCACTGAAAACGAGGAAAAAAGTTCTGTTGTCGAGCGATGGAACAGAACGATGAAAGAGAGAATGTTTAAATATTTTTCAGCCAACAATACCAATAAATACATTGACGTATTAGATGAGATGGTGAAAAATTACAACAACACAAAGCACTCTTCTATCAAAATGACACCAGTGGAAGCTAGCGATGAAAAGAATAAAGGTAGGGTATGGTGGAATCTGTATGGAAAGGATCAAACATTACCAGCAAAACCAAAATTTTCCATAGGTGATCAAGTGCGGATTGTAAAAAAGAAGTCTCATTTTGAAAAAGGGTATACGCCGAGATGGACTGAAGAGGTTTTTACAGTGTCAAAAGTTCAGTATACGAATCCACCCACGTATAAAATCGCTGACGTCAACGGTGAAGAAATTCAAGGCACTTTTTACGAGCAGGAGATGCAAAAGACGCATCAAGACATATTCAGAATTGAAAAAATCATTCGCAAAACCAAGAGCAAGTCGTTAGTCAAATGGTTGGGATATCCAGACTCGTTTAATTCATGGGTAGATAATAATGAATTGTTAAGTTTGCAAAAATGATCTAAAAATTTATTTTTAATATGTAAAATGCATGCTCCTCACAAGTTTTTTAGAAATGTTGCCTCAGCAGAAGTTCATATTTTGGATTTGCAATTAAAAATTTTGGAAGAGAGGGTTAGAGAGTTGGAGGAAAGAAGACCAAACAACATTATTGTGTCTACGAAAACGTTAGATCATCCACCTTATTTCAACGTTAACGAACAATATGAGATTTTTGCCCAGAAAGACATTAAATTTGCTGCTCTCTCACATACAATGATAGCTTTATCCATTGGGCTGAATTTGGAGAAAGGTGTTGCAGTGATAACATTAATGAATAAAATTACTGATCAATTGAATTATAGAAAAAACGAAGTTATTATTTCAGAGTCTGTAGATGATGTTATTATGGACGTGAATAGTAACAGCAAACAGGACGTGATTGTTAAAAAAGGAGAAAAACTTTGTAAGATTAATTACATTGATTTAAAATAATTTTTTATTAATAAAAAATGGAAATATTGAATGATAAACTTTATCCAGTTCTTCCATCAGCTCCTGCAGATGAAGGACACAATTACCGTCTTCAGAAAATAAGCGAGATTCAGAAAGAGATAGAGAGTGAAAAAGCAAAGCGAGTTCATCTGAGCAAAAAGTACCATCGCGTGTTTAGAATCATTTCGAATGTGGACAATGTGATGCAAGCCTTATGCATTGCTTTAGGTGCGACTGGAATAGGGCTTTTGTCTACGATTGTTGCCAGTCCAGTAGCGATTGCGTGTGAAGGTGCGGCTATTGGAATGGGGTTTTTATCCATTGTTGGAGGTCAAGTGAACAAAAAACTGGCATTGAAAGCGGAGAAGCATGAAAAGATCAAAGTGTTGGCAGAGTCGAAATTGAATACGATTAGCGAGCACATTTCCAAAGCGTTGATGGATGGGAAAATAAACGATTCAGAGTTTCAATTGATTCTTGATGAGCTTCAAAAATTTAAATCCTTGATGGTGGAAATACGAACCAAAACCAAAAAGGGAATAGATGAAGTGACTAAAGAAAACTTGATCCAAAAAGGTCGAGAAGACGCGATTCAAACGTTTAACAATTTGTTTAAAAAAGGATCAACGTAGTCGTAAAAACCAATTTATGTTTTTTTTTCCACGTATTTTAAAAAGGATCAACATAATCGTAAAACCAATTTATGTTTTTTTTTCCACGTATTTTAAAAAGATGTTTTTCTTTAAAATACAAGACCTGAATAAAAGGGATGAAATTGTGAAACAAATTAATGACAGAAGAAAGAGAATTTATCAGAACAGCATCAACGACAACATTTCAGATGTTAATTTTCAAGCTGATTTGAGCAAGCTGTTCAAGCCGATCATCGAGAGCAATGAAAAGATGATCAAGAGCCTGTCAGTCGATCAAAAAAAGAAAAGGCCTTTCGAAGTGAACAAAGTTGGAGATAAAATGTATATTGGAAAAATGGAGGTTGAAATAGATGGAAATGATATCATTGTCGGTGAAGAAAAGTATAATGGAACAAAAGGTCTTTGGGAACTGATGACTGAATTAACAATACCAAAGAGCTATACCGATGAAGATTTGCAAAATTATGAAAAAATTTTAATGGATAGTGATGCTATAAGATCTGATTCACAACCGCATAAACCGAAATCATCAAGAAGACCAAAGTATCAGCAACTTATTGCTCCTATTTGGGAAAAAATGATGCGTATTGAAAAAGGTAAAAAAGGTAGTGGTGTCATTATTCTTCCAAGCGATCCTAATGCGTTGGTAGAAAAGCTTGAATTGAGTATTGCTGCATGGCATGCTGGGAATAAAGAGTCGAGAAATGTGGCTGTTGCTATTTGCGATGAGCTGTTGAGACAAGGAGAGATTAATAAAGAGGAATATAAATCGTTAATGAGGACTATTGATAAAATTATTTAAAAAATTGTTTTTATTTAAAAAATGCTCATTGTGAACAAAAGAAGATATGTGAAAAAGAACGTTGTTGGTGGAGGTGGTATTGTAGACATGATTAAAAATTTCATAAAAAGAGCAGCTGCGTCAAGTGTAACAAAAGCAACAGTGAATTTGCTTAAAAATGCTGCAACAAGCAAAATTGGACAAGAAGCGATTACAGCTGCAAAATCTGCTGGGACAGAGTTAGCCCTTTCAGCCATTTCCGCTGCTAAAGACGTGGCTATTGACAAAGGTAAAAAGACCATTGAGAAATTAAAGACTGGTTCATCTATTCAAAGTAATAAAATGTCTAAAAAAAACGCGATTCGAATTCAAGACCTGGTGAAAATGGGACAGGGCATGAAAATAGTATGAAGATTTCTGTTGCGATGGCTTGTTATAAAATTGCAATGTCTTGCGATGAGAGACATTTAAATGAATTAAATAATTTTTTTATTATATAAAAAATGATAAGTACTGAGCGATTAAGAGTTACTGAGAACCCAGAGTATGATATTGGTATTGAAAAAGTTGATTTTTTTGAGTATCTTCCAACCAATCTCGATTTAAATTCTTCAGGCACGATTACTTTTGAGATAGACTGTCAATCGATTCAAACAGTACCATTAGAGGCTTACATTCTTATTGAAGGAGTGTTGAAAAAGAGCGATGGAACCTTTTACGATGCTAAAGACAACATTGCACTGGTGAACAACGCTTTGTTGTATTTGTTTAATGATGTGACTTATGACTTGTCAGGAGAGCAAGTGGAACGAGTGATGTATCCAGGTCCAGCCACCACCATACTTGGATTGATGAAATATCCTTATGGATTTCAGTTTGCTGATGGATTAAAACAGATGTGGTATATGGATACGTCAAATCTTGTTGGAAATTCAGGATTCAATGTTAGACGAGACCACTTGTTTGCAGACACTACATCCGTTGGAGCTTTTTCGTTTAAAATTCCGTTGAAGCACATTTTTGGATTTTGCGAAACCTATGACAAAGTTGTTTATGGGTTTAGGCATACCATCACCTTTACAAAGAAAGAATGTGATGATGCGATTTATAGAGCGAAGAGCGTTAGTGCAGGAATGATCAACCTTAAAAAATTCAGACTTTATATGCCTCGCGTTGAATTGGATATTTCGAAAAAGACTGATTTCATGAATTTAATAGCTCAAAAAATTCCCATTCAAGTGGCTTATAAATCAAACAAATGTGAAAGACAGCTTATTCCAGCCGGTCAAACAGAATTTACCTGGTCGCTTGGAAGAGTTACTGAGAAAAGCATTCCAAGATTTATCTTGTTCGGACTTCAGACAAACAGAAATTCCAGTCAAACAGTTAATCCATCACTATTCGACCATTGTGATGTTAGCAATTTTTACGTGACTGTTAATGGAATAAAGTATCCAAATTACAATTACGACTTGAATTTTGGAGAAAAGAGAGTGGTTATGGCTTATTCAGATGCGTTCTCTTTTGATGAAAAATATTACGGCACAAATGAACTTGTTTGTCAATCTGGGTTAAGCTTGCTTGAATATATAAAATTATATCCGTTGTTCTTTGTGGATATCAGCAAGCAAAAAGAAAGAGTGGCGTCGGAAACAGCTGAATTAGTGGTAAACTTTAAATTTCGAACTTCAACTATTGCAAATACCGTTATTTTTGCAGTGGTGATCTCTGACAAACTGCTTAAATTTGTTTCAGACGGAACCAACATGATTGCTGTTTATTAAGTTTATTAAGATGTCTTTTCAGGAAAAATTGAATTGACTTAAAAAAAAAATCTTGTTATAATAAAATGAGATATACAACATCGTATTTGAAAAATTTGTTGAATGAAAACGGAGTTATTAAAACAGCAGATGATTTAATAACGTTGATGATGCTTGCGGTTGAAAATAATTTGATCAGTAAAGATGAGATTTTAGAAAGAGCAAAAGAAAAAAAAGTAAAGCCTCCTCCAAAAGAAAAAAAACCTGTTGATCGAAAATGGGAATGGCTTAGTTTAGTTAAGAAAAAACCCATCACTGTGAGAATAACCAACATTGAAACGGGTGAGGTGACTGAATACAAGTCTCTTTACAAAGCGATGGCAGGAACTGGACGTGGATGGAGATATTTAGAGCGTCGAGATGGAAAGGTGGATGATGGAATCAAGATTGAATTTTTAAATTCTGAAAAGCTTGAAAAACGTAAAAAGCAGCAAAATTGATTTTTTAACTTTTAACATGTTAAAAAATTGACTTAAATAAAATTCTTGGCATAAATAAAAAAATGGAGAGGAAGTATGTGATTGAATTTGATACCATGGGTCGTGCGCATTTGTTTGATGAAGAAAAAGAAATTCATGCGGCTGGATGCGAATTTACTGCACATGACGAGTGGGGAAGAAAGTATACGATTAGATTTGATGAAATGGGTCAAGCACATGTATACGACTCAATAAGCGAAATTTTTGCCAATTATCTTGTTTCATAAGTTTTTAATTCTCCCGCGAAAAGAATTAAAAAAACGGTAAAAACTTTTCGAAGAAGAAAATATGCTGAAAGTGTGCCAAGATTTAAAAAAAATTGAATTGACTTAAAGAAAATCACGGCAGAGATAAAATGAGTCTCCATTCTTCAAAAAAATTAATTGCTAAAGAGCGAAAAATTGAATGCATCGAAAAAAATTTTATTTCCCTTAATAAAATGGGTGATAAAACTGATGCTAAAAAGCAAAAAGCAAAAACTACCGCCAAAGAGCGAAAAATTGAAAGTGACATAAAGAAAAATCTTTCCGTAATAAAAATGGAAAACAAAACGGTGAAAGAATTAAAAGAAATTGCTAAAGGGCAAAAAATAAAAGGGTACTCTAAAATGAGAAAGGGAGAACTTATAATGGCTTTACAGCCTCCTAGAGTTGTCTCTGCTCCTGCTGCTTTTCGTAGACGAACGACTGAGGCAAGACCGTTGTCTGTTAATGTAAGACCTACCGTGGTGAGGTTTGTTCGACCAACTGTAAAAGTTTCTGTAAAGCCGGTAAAAGTTTCAATAAAACCGACAAAAGTAAGGCTTGCTGTTGGTTCTGAAAGGCCTGTGCCTGTCCCAAGACCGGTTCCAGCACCTAGACCTGTGCCTGTCCCAAGACCAAGGTCTGACGACTTGATTTCATTCGAACCTTCTACTCTCTTGCAAAATCGGGTGACTGGAGATGAACCCTCTATTCTTAACACACCGGTTATAGATTCAACAAACGTTATTACACCTAGACCGGTTCCAGCACCAAGACCTTTATTTTCAAGTCTGACGGCAGCTACAAAAAGTGTGGCATCCTATGTTAAAACTAAGTTTAATGATATTAAAGAATGGGTAGAACCCTACGTTCCTGAAGTAGTCAAGAATCAGGTAAGCAAATCAGTAGAACAAATCGATAAAAAAATAAAGTCTATCAAATCACTTGTATTAAGAACAGAGTATAAACAACCCGTGCCAATTATAGTACAGCCTGTGCCAAAGCCAATTATAGTAAAGTTTAAAATGACTGAACATTCAGCGGAGAGTTCTGTGAGACAATTTTCTTACACACCTTCTTCTCGATACCAAGACATTGCATCCTTTTTTAATTTGGTAAGAGAGTCTAGCATTCAAACCATGGAAGGGGAAAGAAACACCAGAGTAAGAATTATTTTAACGTGTAAAATGAAATCTGTAAGCATCATGACTGGTGAAGAAGTGACTCGGGAAGCAAGCTTTTCATCAAGATCAGAGATTATTCTAGCAGCTACAAATGTAAGAGAGTTAATGAGCGAAATGGAAGAGAAAGTCTTGGAAAGTAGTGTTAAATACAATGCTTTAGGATCTAATTGCACTATATCTAAGATTTTAAGGATGGATATTAACTTTACTGATTATGAACCTCTTAGCGGTTCCTCCTATATTGAACTGTCTAAAGAGTAGAAAGTCAAAAAGGCGATCATCAACATGGAAAACGAGGACGATCAATGCTTTAAATGGTCAGTCGCTCGAGCGTTGAATCTGAAAAATAAAAACAACGAAAGAATCGATGAAGACTTGATTAAAAAATCAGAAGAGCTGAATTGGGATGGAATAAAATTTCCCGTCAAGCTTAATAAAATCAACAAGTTTGAAAAGAATAATCCAACTATTAGCATTAACGTCTTTGGGTATGAAAATAAAAAACCTTACCCTTTGCGAGTATCTGAATTTGCTGATCGAAATAACTGTGTTGATTTGTTGTTTATTTCAAACGAAGACACTGACCATTATTGTGTGATTAAAAGTTTGAGTCGGTTATTATCTACACAAACATCAAAAGGTAAAAGAAAACAACATTATTGCAGAAATTGCTTGCAAGGCTATGACCAGGAAGAAAAGCTTCAACATCATCAACCTTATTGTTATGATAACACCTCAGTAAGAATTGAACTTCCTAAAGAAGGGACGACCGTTCAGTTTAAAAACTATCAAAAGGGTATGAAAGTTCCATACGTTGTATATGCAGACTTTGAAAGTTTTATCCAACCCTTCGATGACATTAAGCAACATGGTGAGTCTCATACTAAAAAATACCAAAAGCACGTTCCAAGCTCCTTCTGCTATTACATCAAATGCTTCGACGATAGCCTTTACAAAGGAAAACCAGTCATGTACACAGCTGAAAGCGATGACGATGACGTAGCTCAAAAGTTTATAACCATGCTTGAATCAGATCTTATAAAGATTTTCGACAAGATTGATTTAATAAAAAAGAAAGTCATGACTGATGAGGATGAAAAGAATTTTAAGGTTGCAACTCTATGTCATATTTGCGAAAAAGACCTTAACGGTGATAAAGTCTTTGACCACTGTCATTTGACTGGAAAGTATCGAGGAGCTGCTCATAACAAATGCAACTTGGATTATAAACTTCCAAAATTCATACCTATCATTTTACATAATTTGTCTGGCTATGACAGCCATTTGTTTATCAAGAAATTAGGTGGAAAGCTCAATTGCATACCCAACAATGAAGAAAAATATATCAGCTTCTCTAAACAAATCAAAGTGAGAGAATTTATTAATAAGAAGGGTAAACTTCAGGAAATATGGAAAGAGCTAAGGTTTATTGACAGCTACAGGTTCATGGGTTTCAAGTTAGAAGATCTAGCTAAAAATCTAAACAACGACCAATGCAAAAACGTTGCTCAATATTACTCTGGAGAAAAGTTTGATTTATTAAGAAAAAAAGGCGTTTACCCTTACGAATGGGTGGACTCGATTGAAAAGTTCTCCGAAACGCAATTACCTCCTATTGAAGCATTCTATTCCAAACTGAATGATGAGGAAATAAGCTGTGAAGACTATGCGCATGCAAAAAACGTTTGGAATGTATTTGAATGTGAAACGTTTAAAAACTATCACGAGCTGTACAACATGTCTGACGTCTTGATACTTGCCGATATCTTTGAAAATTTCAGAGACGTGTGTCGTAACTATTACAAGCTTGACCCTGCTTGGTATTACACCTCTCCTGGTTTGGCTTGGGATGCCATGTTGAAACTAACTGGAATTCAGTTAGAGCTTCTGTCTGATATTGATATGCTTCTCATGGTTCAAAGAGGGATACGCGGTGGAATTTGCATGATCTCAAACCGATATGGAACTGCCAATAACAAATACATGAGTGATTATGATCCTTCACAACCTTCGAAATTCATTCAGTACTTAGACGCTAATAATTTATATGGATGGGCTATGTGTAAGCCTCTTCCTGTTAGAGGATTCAGATGGATGGCTGAGGATGAACTTTTAAATTGGAAATCCATGCCTTGTATTCTCGAAGTCGATTTAACCTATCCTGAAGAGCTTCACGATTTACACAACGACTATCCTTTGGCTCCTGAAAGAATGACTATTGGAAAAGTAGACAAGCTCGTTCCTAATTTAAACAACAAGGAAAAATATACTATTCACAATGAAAGCCTAAAACTATATGAACGACTTGGATTGATCGTTACCAAAATTCATCGTGGTATCACCTTTGAAGAAGAACCTTTTATGAAACAATACATCGATCTCAACACCGCATTAAGAGCAAAAGCTAAAAACGAGTTTGAAAAAGAATTCTTCAAGCTTATGAACAACTCTGTCTTTGGAAAAACCATGGAGAATATTCTAAAACATGTTGATATTAAACTTGTCACCACAAGAAAAGAAGTTCTAAAATTGTCAAGAAAACCTAATTATGATAGAAGTACCATTTTTGATGAAAACCTTGCTGCGGTTCACATGAAAAGAACAAAACTCTTTTACAACAAGCCTGTTTACTTGGGAATGAGCATCCTAGACATCAGCAAAACCCTCATGTATGAACATCACTACGACTACATGAAACCTAAATACGGGGATAAGCTGAAATTACTCATGACTGATACTGACTCGCTCTTTTATGAAATAGAAACAGAAGATTTTTATCAAGACATTAATAACGATGTTAAAGCTAAATTTGACACGAGCAACTTTCCTAAAAATCATAAAGCCGTTGAATTTTTTGGATTCTACATTGGAGAAAACGGTAAGGTTCTTGGAATGTTTAAAGATGAAGCTGGTGGTAAGATCATTGTTGAATTTGTTGGACTTCGTCCTAAGCTATACTCCTATAAGCTCTTTAATGAAAAAGAAGAGAAAAGATGCAAAGGGGTTAAAAAGAAAGTTGTTGATAAACACATCACTCATCAAGATTATAAAGACTGCTTAATGAATAAGATGGAAAAGCTTGCAACCATGAACGTCTTCCGATCACATGAACATAACATTTACACCGAAGAAATCAACAAAGTGGCTCTCAGCGCTAACGATGACAAAAGACACATCTTACAAGACGGTATTCATACCCTAGCCATTGGACACTACAAACTAAAACCGTGCTTTACATTTATGGACTATGATCAACTCTTTGGTCTAGAATAAATTACGAAAAAGATACAGTTTTATACTTCTTTGCAGGTTCCGGCATGATATTAACAATGAGATGGAAATCTAATAACATTTTTACATTTTAAAAACACAACACCATCTTGAATTCCTTAAGTATGGAAAAGTATCAATGAGCCAGAATCCGCATATTGTAGTAGTTATATATATATATATATATATATATATATATATATATATATATATATATATATATATATATATATATATATATATATTATTTAGTTAGCAAAAGGGTTCGGTTACAACTTCTGGTGGTATCCACAATATATATATATATATATATATATATATATATATATATATATATATATATATATATATATATATATATATATATTATTTAGTTAGCAAAAGGGTTCGGTTACAACTTCTGGTGGTATCCACAATATTTTTCTATAATAAAAATGCAATAGACCTGCAATCTAATCTGTCTTTATCCACTTTACTTTTTATACAATGATGCCCGGCTTCAACCTTTTAAGAAAGGTCCTTGCTTACCAGAACAACTTACAAACGAAAAACAAGCTTGATAAAAAAACAGTTGCCACAATTTGATAAATCTAATCAAACATTTATACCATTTAGAAAATTCAGGTTGTGAAAAAAAAATTAACGATAAAAATTAATCACAAAATATGAGAATGGCTGATACGTTTTGAATTATATATAAAGAGACAGCTCAAAAAAAAAAAAAAGGAAAAAAGGAGAACAGTTTTATTAAAACCAAAAAAAATTTTTTTTTTTTGTTCGCCTGTGGATTGCTGTGACCAAACAAAAATTCATGTTTTTAAAAACTTCAGCCTTCAAAATGTTAACTTTGTTTTCAAAGACAAACTGAGTTTCTTTCGGTGGTTTCTCCAGATACGCATAAAATGTCTCTCCATACAAACACCTTTATATCTTCTTTTAGGAAATTATTGTAATATACTTTTAGATCCGTGCTAAGAATAACGACTTCCTAGATTTACAAAACCTGCTATTTTCTATAAAGCAGAAAAATTATGAAAAAACTGTTTCTAAATAAAGTTTTATAATGCATCAGGCTGTACGATAAAAGGTCTGTTTTCGCGCATAAAAAATCATTGTGACAGTTTTTATAAAAACAAAATCATGTGTATAAAGCTTGAACTGTATTGGTTTGTAATTTTGAAGAACGAAACAGGAGCGAATATTTTCATCGTCCCACGAATTCAAATTCATGTCCGACGGAATATTAAAATTGTAATCAATTGCATTTCTTGCTACACATTTAATCACAAACTTTTATATTCGGCGAAAAGACGAAATGGATTTTAATGCGAATTACAAACTAAATTTAATAAGGTTTTGTAAACATTTTAAGATTTTGTTTGGTACAAAAATAAAATTCTTAGACGTTTAAACAACTTAAGCTAGTTTACCGGAAGCGTAATATGAAGGTTTATGATTGCTATTTTCTTTGAAAATTTTTGTCTTTGTAATCCACATCAATACTTGTCTCATGAAAAAAGTACGGATGAAAAATATGATGGATATTTCGTGCGTTTTAACTTTACTGCTGCTCATGACAATCTCCTCTTACGAATCAACAGATTCTAGCGAAGGTAGAATTTTTTCAAAGTGATTTAAAATGCCGGCAATTTTTGTAACGCGGTCTGAAAAAAATGCTTTGAGTCAAATTTGAAAACTTTTTATTTTTTGTAAATAGCTTTCTGTTACAGTTGACTTTGTTAAACAACTTCTGATTTAAACAGCTTTGATAAACAGCTTCTGATACAAATGGAGTTTAAGACCGATCCAAGTGCGGTAGGATGGAGTAAACATTTTAATAAGTTCACTTCATCATGCCACACTTGGATTGGTCTTGTGAGTCTGGGTTAATTTAACCCATATTAGCGATAGAACTGTTGAGCTAATGGTTAACCTTTCGTTGCGTTGATAACTTAACTCTGAAGAATCAAAACGAGAAAATGATTTTTAGACATTCGCTTATGTGGAATTATTGGGCTTCTTTATTCAATGACATGAAACACCCTCCCCTCTCTCCCAACCCCCTCACCTCTAGAATTTTTTTGATTATCTATTGTTTAGCTTGATTCATAATCTGGCATGTTTTAAAGAAAAATGCAAAAAGTCAATAACAACAACCAAAGTTTTGCTTTTAGCCACAAAAAAAAAAAAAAAAAAATTTTGATTTCTTTTAATCTTTTTACGTAGTAGTTTTCGACCACGTTTTTGACCACTAAATTCTTGTTAGGATCTTCCAGGGAATTTCTGCTTTATCTTTATCTTGTAGCTAAATCTCTTTTTGTGTTCTAGGATTGTCAAGTTGAGAACACTAGTTTTTTATTGATAACCCGAACGGAGTACTCTAGATTAGCATTGATCTCCTGATCACTTTTTGATCGAACTTGAAACTTGACGGACCGCATTTTAGGTTTCTCGTCTTTATTTCTAACTCACGACTTTTATTTTGCGGTTTTATACTTTTTTGCTAGCAATTAATTGAACCATCACGATTTTTTAACCGAAATAATTTTTTTCGTCCGGAATAAACTTTCTCACTTCTACTTGCAAATACATTTTCTTTGCTTACAACCAACTTTTGCAAAACTCCCTTGATAAATTTTTTTAAACTAGCTAAATAAATTTACCTTTGAAAATTCAGATAAACTAAATATAAACAATAAAAAAAAGTTATTGAAACTGAATAAATGGTTTTCGAAATATTTCAAATACCCCCTGAGTCATTATCATTTCTGATAGTCTAACATTTTTAGTTACATTTTATGATTAATAAAAGTTTTTCTAGCAGTCTATCCATCGTCTCTAGACCCAGATCCCACACTTTTTGCGCAGCAACAGTGAGACCTAAACTATCCTTCATCATCTTTTGGACAAGTTTCTTCTTCTCGTCGTAATCTTGTTTATCTTCCTCACTTCTCATCTTCAGCTCAAGTTTATAACTTTAGATTTCTAGTGTTGGTATATCGTTGGTATATACTTACCTATAATTGGCCAATAGTTAAGTAAAGGTGATAAGTTCTTAATAACTTTATTTTCTTATTTTTTAATGTTTTCGAAAGTTGTTCTCCATCATTAACTTCTTGGAATCATTACAAGAACCCTTAAAAGCTGGAAGTTGTGGGTGAATTTCAATCTTTGTACGCTAAGTATAAAGTACAGTTGTACATTTATTTTGTGCATTAAATATAAAAAGTTATACTTAACCTGTGCCATCGCAATTGTTGTTGAATTAATGAATGATTTATCTTTCATTAAACATTTTAGATAAATATTTAAGTATTAATTGTAAAAGAATACTCTGAAGAAGAATAAATGTGTAAAATAAACACTTGAGAGCTTAGATTTTTATTTCTGAAAAAATAATGTAAATGAACCTCTAAATTCAGGGATTTCCTATGTCCTGCTTCTGAGCCCACTATGAAACGCTGACATTTTTCTTTTCCAGACATACCTAGACGAAACTCATTTCACCCATGAAAAACTTATACAGAATCTTTCACATACTTAAATAAAAGTTAACCGTTATATAGGGTAAATCCTTTATTGTGAATCGTGAGTTTAAAATGAAATACTTCCAAGTTAAAAATGTTTACTATTGTTTATCTTATTTCAATAAATTACTATTTGTAATTTTCCGAAATTTTGAACAAAAAAAGTTTTATTTAAAAGATATAAAATAATTTTATGTTTAAAAATTTCAAGAAAAGAAAAATAACCGAACAAAAGGTTAAATATACAAATACCTTTAAAAAGTGGAAATTGCTAACAATCTTTAAAAATTTAAACAACTTTCAGCTTTCTTTGCTTGAGATTTTTAAAGACAACTTCTAGTTTTATTTGCTTGAAATTTTGTAACTTCAAAACTTCACTTTACTTCGGATGTTGACTTGAGGATACAGTCAGCTATTGCGCGAGGTTAGAATTATTTTGTTCTATCTCCAAGTTTAAACGTTGGGAGAAAGTTTTTGATTTTTTTCTTAAAGTAAAAATTATTTAACATTTTAGCCTTAATTTTTAAAGATATAATAACTTATGCTTTAAATAATTTATGTTTAAACAAATTATTTAGAAAAAAAATTTGTAAAATAGAGCGCATTTTAGAAGTAATCATTACTTACTAAAATTGATAACTCATTTTCTCCCAACTTTTAAAATAGGAGATAGAACAAAATAATTCTAACCTCGCGATTGAACAAGGACTCTCATTGTATTATTAATTTAACAAGGACACTTTTATTAAAGTATGTAATCTTTACTTTAGCAATTGGAAATTTCTTTAAATGTGTTTATTCTCAACTATTGTATTTTCGAGTTTTTTTCCCTTTCTCATTCCCATTGAAGAATTTGAATGGAATTGAGAGATTCATCAAAGTTATGAATTTCTTAATTAGTTAAGTTAGATTGTATTCATGCTTTATTTTGTTGTTTATCTTATTCGTGATAAGCATTATACCTCAGACGGTGTCTAGGGTATTCAAGACATTATACCTCAGACGGTGTCTAGGGTATTCAAGACATTATACCTCAGACGGTGTCTAGGTATTCAAGACATTATACCTCAGATGGTGTCTAGGGTATTCAAGACATTGTACCTCAGATGGTGTCTAGGGTATACCAAATAAGTTTCACTCATCTTTTTATTTCCTGCAAGAAATCATTTTCAGTTTTAAATGTTAAAAATAGTTAGCTCACTGCTGCAAGCAAGCCTAGACTTAGTGATCAAATTAGTAATCAATTTATTAATCAATTTAGTGATCAATTTTATAATTAAATGATTTTTTTAGTTGAAGCTGAGGAAACAAAAAATTTAACTTAAATTTCGTCATCGAACTTTTTAGTAGCAACTTTTTCCGTCGTTGCAACATTTTAAAAGAAAATCTTTTTACTATGATTTGATAAATACTATGAGTTAAATCTTTTATTTAGTCTTGAAACATAATTCTATAATCGCTCCTCCCCTTATCACTATCCCTAGTTTTTTTCTTGTGCACGCAACTTTGAGTATTAGCATTGTATTAACTGTAATTGTAATGATAAATAATGGTGACGGTTCATGACTTTCATCTCTCATCCACTGTTTTTTATTCAATAGGTAAAAGGAAGAGGGAGTTAAAATCCCTTGCCCTCTCCATTTTGCATATGCTACAATTGCAATATAAAAAAGCTTATTAACATTTTGTTAACCAGAAAATAAGATTCTTATATTCTTGTGTTAGGTTGTAAAGACATTCAAAGTCCTTCCTATTGCGTCAATAATCGTTATCAATGCGTACTATATGGAAGATACAACTTGTATATGTATACTAATTGTAAAAAAACTTGTGGAATATGTCAAGATCATAAAGATTGTTCTGATTCATCTACAGAAAACAATTGCATTCAATGGAAAAAGGCAGGTTATTGTGCTGACAAAAGCAAGTATTATGCATCCATGAAAGCGGCATGCAAAAAAACATGCGGATTTTGTGGAACTTTGAAAAGTACAGCAGCTCCAAAGAAAACAACGCATTCAACAAAGCCTGTTACTAAAGTCTACACAACAAAGCAAGTGAAAAAAACTCAATCCCCAGGTGCTTTCTGCTTTTTCTATTATAAATTATTAAAAAATATTTAAATAATTAAAATTTTGTTAAATGCATTTTTTATAGCTAATGCTAAAACAAACTCTTATTGTAAATTATTAAGCAATTAAAAAATGACTTAAAAAATTAAATTTATTTAAAATCAATTTTGATTTTGTTTGATTACAATTAACATACTAAACAAATTAGGATCTACAACCAGTAGAGGACCTAGCAACTCCTCTTCGCCATCATGCTTAGTGCCAAGTTAAGACTTTTGGGAATCTGTGCCTGTTTTAAAGCAGGAAGCCCTCGTGGCGATTGTTTTTATAAATGCATATTTTCGTTCTAAGTTTTGTTCTTTAAATCTAACTAAGTTAACATATTTCAATTTTGTCATTTTTTTACAGACATTTTGGCAATAAATGAATGTATATAAAAACTGTATGTAAAAGTAATTTATATTTATGACATTTATTGAAATGGCTTGCTCGAAATTGTTTTAGTAAAAGGTTTCTTTCTGCTCTTCTTTTCGAAAAGCTAAGTTTTCACTGAAATCCATTGTTTTAAATGACTTTGATAGTTCCTCTCGGTACGATGATGGCTGAGGACCATTGTTGATTGGTATTTTTCTTTAATCATTTAGAAATTAAAAAATAATTACTCAGCCATACAGTTTTCTTTTAAGAATCGTGAGAAACAATCGATTTACTGTTTAAATATTCAGAAATATAATTGAAACAACCCAATTTAAAACGTAAAGAGGATGTAAAGGATTATCATTTTCATCTTTTTGAGGAAAAAAAAAACCTTGAGATTGAAACTTCAACAATCATATATATATTGTTTTAATTCAAAATTGAAACGATCTTCTAAATCCTTGCTGTACACTTCTACATCCTTTTTTTGCATTAACTTGCATTTCAATTGCACTTCTTCTAGTTATTCATACCACAAATTCTTCTAGTTTAACTTTTTAAAATGATTTGCTTCAAAATTGTGTAATCACTTTTCTCCTCGACAATTTCATACCGAAATAGACTTTTCCATAGTGCATAAGCTTTCATGGCTTTTATTTTGAAGAAAACAAAACCATCATTTACAAACTTGGCTATTTTGCGTAACGTAATATCGCATACAGTTGATTTGCATAGAAAAATCGGAAACAAAAGTTCCCCAGTATTTCGCTTATAATTTTTTTTTTTTATTTATAATGTAAATTAGCTCTTAAATTGTTTGAGAAAAAATAGATACACAAGTTCTTGCGCTCCTAACTAATTTTCAATTCTTTAATGATAAAAAAAACAAACTTTTACTTCACTAGCGTAAAAAATCTGTTGCCTAAAAAAAATAACTGCTAATATTCTCTTTAAAATCATACACCAATATTTATTTTCAAATCTGGCTTATCATATTATTATCGGCACGAGATATTTTATATCATTTACAGATAAGTTATATCCGTTCTTTTATACATTGATGTCCTTTACTTCTGTCATGGCTACAGATAAAGTTCTCAACTCTTTTTGATAACATGATAAAACTTAATCACGTACAATCATTAACAAATTCCTGGGGCTGTCTATTTTATTTCCAAAAATAAAGGAGAATTAGATAAGAAACTTGAATACATAAAATATAAAAGTTTACTAAAAAAAACCTTTGGTTTGGCTTTTTACGGTTGTGGAGGAAAATGAGCACTTTTCATGTGAGTCCACACTTACTGGTAAATTATATCTTAAAGAGTGTTTACAAAAACATCTTTTACGTCTCATTAAATCATATAATAATGGACCTGTATTTTGGCCATATTTGGCTTCAAGTCGTAATGGTAAACTGGCTAAGGAATGGTATAAGCAAAGTGATGTAAATGCTCTTGTCTAAAATAGCTAATTATCTAATCTATCCAGAATTAAGAGTTATTGAAAGGTACTTGGCAATCACTAAACAAAAGATGAAAAAAATACAAACAATTTCCAAACACATTAAAAGTTTTAAAATTTGTTAGAAAAAATGATTAATAGTTATGATTGCAATGCTGTGCGCAAGCTCATGAGACCACCAAAACAAAAGCTCAAAATTTTATAGGATGTCCGCTGAAATACATTAATTTCTTTGAAATATTTTATCTTCATATATAGATGTGTTAGAAATATTAGTTAGTTTTAAATTAAAGTTGATGAGTCTTTTTTTTTTTTACTTTTGCATTAATTTCGTTTACACACTTTATTATTCAACTCGTTTTAAAAATACTTTTTTGAAAATATTTTTGATGATTTGAAAGAGCTTTTATTTTTTTTAAAAAAATAATTTTTTTCATAACAAAAATTAATTTAATAAAAAATTAACGTGTAGTAAATGATGACATTTTATAAATAAAATCAATTTTCTAAAAATCCTGAAAATTTAAGAATTCTTTAATTATATAAAAAGTAAAAAAATGAAAATACTTTACTAACAAATGAGAGGAGAAATTAAAAATGAAAATCACTGAACTATATGCACCTTTACTATTAATTGTCAAATTATATTTAATAAACCAAATTAATTATTAAAATTACTTACTTAAAAAATAAATTAATAAACGATTTATAACTTGCTCTTATTTATATGCCAAACTTTAACGGCAATGACCGCATTCATGGCATTCTGCATAAATTTTCCAATGCCCAGGAGGAAAAATGGTGTGTTTTCCTCACATACCATTTTTCCTCCTGGGCATTTTTTGACTTTTCTATCTAATTCATCCCATTAAAGTTCAATAGGGGAAAGATTGGGTGATTGGAGAGGGCAAATCATTCTTTCAATTATTTTATCATTTCTAATTCACTTAAATGATTTCTAGGAAGTTTTGAGGAATGCATTGAGTAATTCTCCTCTTGAAAAAAAAAAATGGTTCTTTGATTATCCGACTTTCCCTAAGGATTGGAATGATTTTTTAAATTGCCCGAATACGCTTCTTTTATAATTGTTCAGTCTATTTTAATAAAATCACGAGTAATTTCACCACCAAATCAACTCCCCATCCCCAAAATATGTTGGACACTAATCCAACATATTTTAAAGTTGTTCAACAACTTTTTTTCATCATTTCATCATCATTTTTTTCAAAAAAGTTGTTGAACATCCGTTCAACAACTTTTTTTCAAAGAAATACTTTTCTCTTTAATCAAAAAATTGGAATTTTGATTCGTCGTTCCAAAAACATGTTTTCAGTAATTAACAGTCAATTGTTCATATAGTTTTACCCACTATAATCTTCTTTTCTTATGTTAGGGCCGAAGAAGTTGTTTCCTTGCGGCTATTCTTCCACCAAACTCCTCTTCCACCAAGCTTTGCTTCCATCAAGCGCCTTTTCTTCCACAAAACCTGCTTTCATCAATCGTCTTTTCAAATGTTGTCACAGATGTTGGATCTTCTCGGGAATTAATTATACTATTTACAATTTCTGCAGCAGTTAATAATTTATTTCTTTTACAAGTGGGAGCAATTCGTCGCTGACGTCCTGATTGCTTCCAATTGACCACACTTCCAGTATCTTCTTTCTTTTTTACAATATTTCATACAGTTGAAGAAGAAGTTTTAAAAATCTTTGCAATTTGTGTCATTGAATATTTTTCTCGCCACTATGAAAATTTGCCGATCGTGTTTCTACTGATAATTCTTGCTACTTTTTGTTAAAAAATGTCAACTTTAATAAAAATTACAAAATTACAATTGCTACAGTACTTCACTATGGCAAAGCTATACCATAACTTAACCTTTTTAAATGTAATACGAATGAATAGCTAAATGTTTGCATTTCTTAGCGTCTGTAACCTTATCATGAATATCGCTCTTGAAAATTGCGGAAGTTATCATGGTTTATTTAAAGAGTACATTTGGGTTAAGAAACCGTATACAGCCACTTATTGCTAAAGTAATTTTCAAAGCTTTTTTGAAATTTGTATTTTTTTCTTCATAAACAATTAAATACATTTTGATAGGAGATTTGATTGAAATTTAAATCAGCCAATAGGCAGTTAGAAAAAGGAGGAAAACCGTTGGCAGTATCAAACAAACCTTTTTCTAGGTTAAGAAACCTTTTGTTGGAAAAGTTCTAACTGCATCAGTGATTTTAAATTTTGACTAAACACAGCACCGAGTTTATTCAAAGTTGGCATTCAAACGCTAGACCTCTAGATACGTCTGTATTTTTCAGACTTGACTAATTTTACATGTTTAAACATACATGTAAATACACATTGTTTTATGTTCTAACTCGAATTAAGTTAACGCTGAAAAGCTTTGCTAAAAACTAAAGTTGTGTTCCAAATTGAAATATTTAACAAATACTTTTTTTTTGTTAGCTGTTTAACTTGGCTTGTGTTTAGAGTGTGGGAGAAATAAACAACTTCCAAGGCATACGAATAATGACGCCTTTATGATAGGTGGCAATGAAACAGAACCAAATACTTGGATTTGGCAAGTTGCAATTTATTATTACAAAGAATATACCTGCGGTGGTACTTTGATAACTCCTAATCGTGTATTAACTGCAGCTCACTGCGTAAATTATCGGGATAAAGTTGGAACAACCGTAAGGGTAGGAGATCATATAAGGTAACTCAGAAACTCATTTTTTTTTATAAAATTGGATAATATTACTAGGGCTGCTAGCTCGAAAGTGTTCAAGTTCGAACGTTCGAACTTTACGCCAAAATTTTAACGTCCAGGTTCGAACTTTTTTAGCTTAAAAGTTCAAACTTTCAGAAGAAATGCCTAAAATAATAAAATATTAAGTAAAAATAAAACTCAACAACAAGCACTATTACAAGACACTTATAAACGAAACATAAAATTGGCATTATTAAATGTAATACCTTGGCCTCTGAGGCTGTCAAAATTAGTCATGTTCCTAAAATACCAAGAACTGAAAACTATTTTAATTCTGGGATTAAAACTTTACCTGAAATCTTGAGCAGATTGACTGCTATTGATGGAATAAGTTTTACAACCATTGCTAATAGTCAAGTTTTGCGATCAGCATTTCGTGCTCTAGGATATAATTTACCCAAAAGTCATCAAACTGTTCGTGATTTAGTGATGAAATACTTTGAAACAATCAAGAAACAAGTAATTGCTTCATTACAAAAAGCCGTTTTAACTAATGGCAAATTTAGCCTAACATTTGACGAGTACACATCAGTTATTTTATTTGGGAATAAAATAAAAAGAAACTCTATAGAAAATTTTGCTACCAATCTCATTCAAAGATTATTCCAGTCTAGAGAGGGAGACTCTAATGCTGATGGAGACGTCAATAACAGTGATATAACTGATGATATGAAAATACAAACATTAAATTGATTTTAGCACAAGAACTTAAATGTTTCATTAAAACATCTGATTTTCAAACGACAGTAGAAAAAGGTGAACTTGGATCTAACCTCATTAAAAAGGAAATGACTCTATTTGAAGCCAGCAAATTAAGACCCAAAAATTTAGAAACGCTTTTTAATGCTCTTAAAACTATTCCTCTGACATCTGTGGAGGGTGAAAGGGACTACTAGAAAATGCGGGTTCTGGGACAAAATGATTTTTTCATGATCGTTGCGTAAATTTTTGATAATCGCGGGTTGAAAACATTTTTTGATAATCTAGGAGGACGAGAAAAGATATTTTTTCATGACGATCACGTAATGAAAAAAGTTTAATGGTTGCAAAGGTGTTTAAATCTTGCGCGAAAAATTTCTTTTCTTATTTGTTCTTGTTTTTGTTCATGCTCTTGTTCAAGTTTTTGTTCGAGAATTGATTTGTAAATTCCAATTTCGCGCCATCCAATTCCTTTGCTCCTTAAATATTCAATGGGGTCAAGTGTTTTGATGCTTTTAATTGTTCCGTCGTCATGTCGCAAGATTCTCGTTTTTCCGTTCATTTTATTAAGCCAAGAAAAAAATTTTTTACAAAATTAAATTTAAAAAAGGGACGCTTGAGAATGGGGTGTTTGGCCCGAGAAGCAATCCGGCGCCGATGGATTCATATCCTCTTCCGCTTTTGACGTAAAGGCCATCTCTGACAGAGCTTCCTTTGATCCAGGGTATTAAAAACAATCCGTTTCCTCTGTGGATGCCCATTTTTATTCCATTTCCATTTTTTTTGACGTACACGACACCCCTTCCAGCAATTTTGTCGATCACAGTGGATCCAAGCGAAGAGGCAACTCCGCCCAATAGACCAGTGACAACTGCTGGGGCGGCTCGCGCTGCAAGCATGCCTAATAATGGTAAAAGAGCACCGATGAATCCTCCTTTTACTTTTGCGTTGTGTTCCACTTGAGTTTTGCTCATTTTAATGGTGACCCCAACTCCTCGATGGAGAGCGTCCACAATTTTTTGATGTTGAGTTTCTGTCACAAGCAAAACGTCGTTTCCGTGAAAATCATCTTTTGAAATCCGGATGCTGACGGGTTTTCCTTCCATCATTGATTTTTTTATTTTTTCGATCTGTCCCTGTGACACATTTAATTTGACACTGACATATTTGCTCATTTTAAAAATGCCGGAAAAAATTTATTTCACTTCTCGAATGTGATAACGGATCGTGATGTCCTCACCGCGAAAGTCGATTAAATTTCCGTTTTGATCGACGATGCGTGTGGTCAACGTGGAAATTTCGGGAACAATGATAGGGAGGTAAAACAAATGGGCAGGTCTTTCAATGATCTTAAAGCCAGGACCGACCTGGGGGTAAAAGGAGTAAATGCAATTTACTTGCAATCCGTTGATGTATGCTGACCCGATGACGTTGTTGATGATTCTGATTGTGTTGACGTCCGAGATTCTGACAATGTCGTCGGACTCGTATTCGGAATTGGAGTCCAATTGTCTTTTTGTGAAGCCCAAAAGGGAGGCGATGCTGTTTTCGACGTTCAGGTCCATCAAATAATTCAATCCAAGTTTGATGGTTGATTTTAAAGTGTTTGAATTGGATCCAATTTTGATGTTTTCTGGGGAGTAGCTGATTTTATTTGCGGCAACGTAGCTTGCGCTTTGAGACGCATAATTTTTGATTGTGTTTGAGACGGACTTTCGCAAATAATTGTTGATGTCGATGATGTCGTAGCTTCCTTTTGGAATGGCAACGTTTTCCCAATTTCCTCCGTTGCTCATGCTGTACCGGAAAGAATTGTTTTTTTCGGTGATGTTTGGAAAGCTGTTGTACGTCTCAAGACCGATAAAAGCCATCTCATAATTTTTTCCTTTTGGAAAAACGATTTTGTCCACAAAATCTTTTGATATTATGTTGGATGTTCCATCCACATCGATGATTATGCCTGACATTTTTTAAATGGATGAAAAAATTTTTTAAATGGGTTTTTTTGTTGCACCAAAAATGTCAAGTCTGATTCGATAGTTTCCCTCGTTTTTTTTTGAAGTTAAATCGATAACAGCAAATCCGTAATCTTTCTCCCAGCATTTATTGCAAAAATCTTTGAAAACTTCTTTTGGCATGTCTCGAGAAGCATAAAATCGATAAATGAAATCGACAGTATTATTGTCTTGAGGAAAGAGACAAATAAAGTTTGCATTTTTTCGTATGGTTCGTCCTGGGAGCTCGAAATAATTTTGAGAGAGGTAAAACATGTCGACTTTGGAGTGTCTTCCTCGCATATAATAGGATTCGCATTTGTTTTGCTTAGCATCTAGCAAGTCGTCAAAGATCATTAAATTTTTTTTGGTTTTATCAAGATATTCAGGTTCAGGCACATCTTCATCATTTTCGAAAAAATTGCATTCAATGTCTTCGTTTTCGTCTTCGTTTTCGTCTTCGTTTTTTGTTTTGTTTTTTGTTTTGTTTTTTGTTTTGTTTTTTGAAAAGTCGTTTTTTGAAAAGTCGTTTATGACAGATTCATGGTTTAAATTTAATTTTGTCATTTCTTTTTGTAAATGGGGAGTGAGCATACTTAGAATAATTTTTTTTGGCAGTTTCTTCTCAAACCCTCTTTTCATTATTTGGTACTCGGGTTGAAAAAGAGATTTGCCAAAAATCTGCAAATGGTTATAATCCAACCATCCAGGCTGAAGCAGCAAATTGAGAAGCAACGTTGTTTTTCCACACCCAGATTCACCAACGATGATTCCTCGAATGCTTCTTGGAAAAAGCTTGCCGTTGTTTCTTTCATTTTCATTATTAATATATCTCAAATCGATAATTGACATTTTTTTTTTAATTTAAAAATATTTTTTTTAAAATAAAAATGTATTGAGTTAAATGCAAAAGGAAAACAGAAACGATCCATTTGAGAAATGAGAGGACAAAAAACAACAGAAACATGATCAAAGGAACTTGTGACTCTTGAGGAACGACCAAATGCAAGTTTGTTTCTTCGCATGGATCATCTTCTTCAACAAAAGGGGGAGACTTGGTCGAATCAATCAACAATTTTTCAAAAAAAATAAAGCTTCCGTGGGCAAAATTTCCTGGAGAAATGCACATTCCAGGAATGAATTTTGCAGGACCTGGCACAAACCTGGACAAAAGGCTCACATCCACCGACATGTATCAGGAGTGGAGCAAACCGGTGGATCGAGTGGACAATGCGGCATATCACCACGATTTGGCATATAAATATTTAAACGACGTTCAAAGCAGAAATTTGGCAGATCAAATGATGCTTGAAGAAATGAACTCCATTCCAAACCCCACTCAAGAAATAAACGAAAGAAAACTTATCGCTCCCATCATCAAAGCCAAAGCCAAATTCGGACTGGGTGTCTCAAAAAAAAAAAATTCCCCTGAAATGGACGGATCAGCTTGCAGAGGAGCTTCACAAACCGATCATTCGTCATTTTAAAAAAAGAAAAGTGTTTGTGAACGACATCGATGAAATATGGGCTGTCGATTTGGTTGACATGCAATCGTTTTCAAAGTTCAACAATGGAATAAAATATTTGCTCATGGTGATCGACGTGTTTTCAAAGTATGGGTGGATCGTTCCGTTGAAAAGCAAAACGGGAATTGAAGTGGCTGAAGCGTTGAAAAAGATTTTTGGTGAAAGAAAATGTCTCAAAATGTGGGTGGACAAAGGAAAAGAGTTTTACAACAAGCACGTGAAAGAGTTGGGTGTTCAATTGTACTCAACTGAAAACGAGGAAAAAAGTTGCGTCGTTGAGAGATGGAACAGAACGATGAAAGAAAAAATGTTTAAATATTTTTCAGCCAACAGCACCAATAAATACATTGACGTTTTGGACGAAATGGTGAAAAATTACAACAGCACAAAGCACTCGCCATCAAAATGACACCGATTGAAGCCAGCGAGGAAAAGAATAAAAATATGGTCTGGATGAATCTGAATGGAAAGATGCCAAAAGAAAGACCAGAGCCAAAATTTTTAATGGGAGACAAAGTGAGGATCACAAAAAAGAAGCCCCATTTTGAAAAAGGGTACACACCGAGATGGACTGAGGAGGTTTTCACAGTGTCAAAAATTCAAAGAACGGATCCACCCACGTACAAAGTCACAGACGCCAACGGTGAAGACATTCAAGGCACTTTTTATGAGCAGGAGATGCAAAAGACGCATCAAGAAATATTCAGGATTGAAAAAATCGTTCGCAGAACAAAAAGCAAATCACTGGTCAAATGGAAAGGATATCCAGACTCGTTCAACTCATGGGTGGAGAATAATGAATTGATCCGTTTGAAAAAAATGAGTTAAAAAAATTTTCTTTTCATATAAAAAAGATGAATTTCGTGACGATTGAGAATTTTGATGACAGTAAATTGTCAGTTGGAGAGATTTATTCAGCAACCAGGCCCATTCAGTACCAAAAGATTCCGCTTTTTTATGAGTACCCATCTGGAAAAGGTCCTTTTGTTTTGAGAACACCCGTTTTGTTTTCTCTGGGTGTGTTTGAGAACTGCAATTTTGGAACGAAAGAGCTGGAGGGATATTCGATGTCCTTTCTCGGTTTCAATGAAAAAAATGGAATGAGCGAAAAAGAAAAAAAGTTCATTGAGGTGACTGAAAAAATATCAGAATTTCTTCGCAAAAAAGTCAAGGAAATGATTCTAACTTTGAAAAAAGGAGGAAGAACAAAAAAAATAATGACAGATGATTTGTCCATTTTCAAAAACAAAGAAGATAATCCAAACGCAGCACCCATTTTTTTCGGAAAATTGTTCACAAATAAAAGTGAAAAAAACATTGAGGTTTCTTCTTTGTTTTTCAAAAAGGAGAACAAAAAGCTGGTTAAAGTGAATCCTTTGGAATATGTTCGACAAAAGTGTTTTGCTGTTGCCTCTTTGAGAATCGAAGGTGTTTTTGTTGGAGCGCAGATCAAGTCCATTCAGGTTAGGATTCCCGAAGTGGTCATCGCAAAAAACGCGACTTCTGTTCAAAGCATCATGGGTGATGATTTGGATTTGGGGGAAATGGAATCTGACGAAGAAATGTGAAAACACGAAAAAAAAAAGAAAATAAAATGAGTTAAAACATTTTCTTTTCATATTAAAAAATGCATGCCCCTCACAAGTTTTTTAAAAACGTTTCATCTGCAGAAAGACATGTTGATTCGAGTTTGGAGATCTCGAAAATGTATTTGGGACACATGGATGACAGGATCAAAGAGTTGGAAAAATTCAAAGAGTCAGATCGAGCCAAAAATTTGGAAAACTTGGTGGAAAGAATCAAAGAGCTTGAAAATTTGGTGGAGAAAATTAAAAATCTGCAAAAAAAAGACATCTCAAAATATTATTGTGACAAAAAAAGATTTGGTTCACCCAAACTGTTTCAACATAAACGATCATCATGAGATTTTTGCTCAGAAAGACATTAAATTTGCTGCTCTTGCTCACACGTCAATATCGTTGTCTGTTGGATTGAGTTTTGAAAGAGGAATCGCAGTCGTCACTTTGATGAACAAAATAAGCGACAAATTAAAATTTAACAAAAACGATGCCATTTTTTCTGAGTCTGTGGAAGACATCGTTTTGGATATAACCAACAACAGCGGCAATGACGTCATTGTCAAAAAAGGCGAAAAGCTTTGCAAAATAAATCACATCGATTCGAATTAAAAAAATCTGTCTTTGTTAAAAAGATGGAGATAATGAAAAACACTGAAAAAATTTATCCAGTTCTTCCAACAGCACCATCCGATGATTCATATCGTCTTCAAAAGATCAGTAAGATCCAAAAAGAAATGGAGGATGAAAAAGTGAAAAGAATGGCTTTGAGCAAAAAGTACCATCGAGTGGCAAAAATTATTCGTTTCGCAGACGATGGGTTGCAAACGTTGTGCATTGGTTTGGGGATTACAGGCATTGCGCTTTTGTCAATCGTTGTTGCCACTCCAGTTTCGATTGCATGCGAGGGGGTTGCAATTGGATTGGGGGCTTTGTCCATTTTCGGAAACCATCAAAACAAGAAAATGTTGTTGAAGGCCGAAAAGCACGAAAAAATAAAGGTTCTTTCAGAGTCAAAATTGAACACGATTAGCGATCACATTTCAAAATCGCTCATGGACGGTTTTGTGAGCGATTCCGAATACGAACTCATCCTCGGCGAGCTTCAAAAATTTAAAACCATGACTGAAGAAATCCGAACAAAAACAAAAAGCAGCATTGACGAATTGACCAAAGAGTCGTTGATCCAAAAAGGAAGAGAAGAAGCCATTCAAGCATTTAACAACTTTTACAAAAAGGGAAAATGAACGCAAACGCAAACTCGTTTTTGTTTAAGTTTTTTTTCTCAGTATTTTAAAAAATGGAATTCTTTAAAATACAAGACCCGAAAAAGAGAGATGAGATTGTGAAAAATTACATGGCCAACAGGGAGAAGCTTTACAATGAGAGCATCAACCGGAACGTTTCAGATGCGAATTATCAGACTGATCTGTCCAAGTTTTTTAAGCCACTCATCGAGAGCAACGAAAAAGTGAAAAACGAGATGAAAAGCATCGCATACAGAGAGGTTGAAAAAAGTCCACTGGCTTTGACTTATCCAGAAAGTGAGATGTCTTTTGAAAGTTCAAATAGTGCTGAAAAAACGTTTGGAAAAATGAATGTTGGAAATACAGAATATTTGTCAAAATACGCTGCCAAAAAATTTTCTGCAGACAGAGTTTTTGGAATTCACGCAAAAGAACGAGGAAAAATGTTTATTGGGAACAAAGAAATTACCATCAATGAAAACGACGTCATTATTGATGGAGAAAAGTTCGAGGGGACTTTAGGTTTTTGGGAGTTGATCACAAGATCAAGACCTGATATGACAAAGGTGACAGACGAGGACTTGAAAAATTATGAAAAAATACTTGTCGAAACGCATGCAATGGAGAGAGAAGGGAAACCAACCGTACCAAAAGCTTCGAGAAGCGAAAAGTGGGAAACGATTGTTTCAAAAATTTGGGAAAAAAATTACACAAAAACGAGGGGAAAAAAAGGTCACGGAGTGATCATTCTTCCGAGCGATCCAAATGCTCTTGTGCAACGACTCAGTTTGAGCATCGCCGCTGGTCATGCTGGAAATATCGCATCGAGAAACGAAGCTGTTGCTATTTGTGATGAGCTTTTGAGGCAGGGGGAAATCAACAAAGAGGAATATCGATCGATCCAAAAATACATTGCGTCGTGAAACACGAATTAAAAAAAAAAAATTCTTATTTTAAAAATGCTCATTGTGAACAACAGAAGATATTTAAAAAAGAACGTCATCGGAGGAGGAGGGATCGTTGACACGTTTAAAAATTTTTTGAGGAGAATGATCGCTTCAAACGCATCAAAGTCATCTCTTCATTTATTGAGGAAAGCAGCAGCAAGCGAAATTGGAAGAGAAGCGATCACAGCCGCCAGATCTGCCGGAAAAGAATTAGCCTCTTCGGCCATATCCATCGCCAGAGACGTTGCCATCGACAAAGGAAAAAAAGCGATTGAAAAAGTTTACGCCAAGACAGGAACGCCAAACCCAAGCATGATTTTAAACGATGTGGCAAAGCAATATGAGTCTGTTAATCCGATGGAAGAGCTGCACAAAAAAATGTTTGGTTCGTCCATTAAAAAGAAAATGACAAAAAAGAACGCAGCAAGAATCCAAGATCTGGTCAAAATGGGGAGAGGGATTTTGATTGCGTGATTTGATAATTTGACATAAATTTTTTTTTTCTCATTTTAAAAAAATGATAAACACCGACAGATTAATAATTGACGAAAAGCCTCTCTCCGACACAGGCATTGAAAAAGTTGATTTTTTTCGAGTACCTTCCAACAAACTTCGATTTGAATTCTTCAGGATCGATCGTTTTTGAGATTGATTGTCAGTCTGTGCTGACACTTCCGTCTGAGGCTTACATCCTCGTCGAAGGGGTTCTGAAAAAAGCTGATGGAACCCTTTACGCAGCAGCAGACAACATTGCTCTGGTGAACAACGCCATCATGTATTTGTTCAGTGACATCACTTATGACTTATCAGGACAGCAAGTGGAAAGAGTCATGTATCCAGGTCAGGGAACAACCATGCTTGGATTGTTGAAATATCCTTTCGGTTTTCAGCTTGCCGATGGTTTGAAGCAAATGTGGTATAAAGACACCTCAAACGCGACTGGAAGCACGGGGTTCAACGTCAGGCGAGACCACTTGTTTGCAGACACCACATCCATTGGTGCATTTTCGTTCAGGATCCCTTTAAAGCACATTTTTGGTTTTTGCGAAACTTACGACAAAGTCGTTTACGGATTCAGACACACGATCACCTTTACAAAAAAAGAATACGATGACGCCATTTACAGAGCCGGAGCTGTTACTGCAGGAATGATCGACATCAAAAAATTCCGACTTTTCATGCCAAGGATTGAGCTGGATGT
Source organism: Hydra viridissima (assembly GCF_058129835.1). Classification (NCBI taxonomy): domain Eukaryota; kingdom Metazoa; phylum Cnidaria; class Hydrozoa; order Anthoathecata; family Hydridae; genus Hydra; species Hydra viridissima. Next base: position 23,350,205 of record NW_028324301.1, on the reverse strand, counting down.
TTTGAAAAAATCCGAATTTGTGAACATGATGGCAAAGAAAATCTCCGTTCCAGTAGCTTACAAAGCAAACAAAGTCGAAAGGCAAATCATTCCAGCGGGTCTCACAGAATTCACTTGGACCCTTGGAAGGATCACGGACAAAAGCGTTCCGAGATATATCGTGTTTGGTCTTCAGACAAACAAAGGTTCCAGTCAAACCGCAAATCCAGCCGTGTTCGATCATTGTGACGTCAGCAATTTTTTCGTGACCGTCAATGGGATAAAATATCCAAATTACAATTACGACTTGAATTTTGGAGAAAAGAAAATAACCATGGCCCATTCCGATGCGTTCACTTTTGACGAAAAATATTATGGCACAAACGAGCTTGTTTGCCAATCAGGCTTGTCTCTGCTTGAATACAAAAATTTGTTTCCGTTGTTTTTTGTCGACATCAGCAAGCAAAAGGAAAGAGTTGTTTCCGAAACGGCTGAATTGGTTGTCAACCTAAAATTCAGAACGGCTGTTCCAGACAACACCGTTATTTTTGCAGTGATCATTTCAGACAAATTGATCCAATTTTCTTCAGACGGAAACAACATGAATGCTGTTTATTAAGGATTCTTGACAAAAAATTGATTTAAAAAAAAAATTTTTCTTTTCAAAATAAAACATGAGACTGACAAAAAATTATCTGAAAAATTTGCTGAGAGAAAATGGTGTCACAAAAACCTCAAACAATTTGTTGACTTTGATGATGATTGCGGTTGAGAACAATCTCGTAAGCAAAGATTCGCTTTTGGAAGGTGCAAAAGAATGCAGACAAGTGGGTCGACCGAAAAAAGAAAATGTGAAAACGGAAAATGTGAAAAAACCGATCGACCCAAAATACGAGAGGCTTTGTTCGATTCGAAAAAAACCTGTGTCTGTGAAAACGACCAACATCGAAACAGGGGATGTGGTTGAATACGGATCCCTTTACGAAGCGATGAAAAAGACGGGTCATGGCTGGAGATATTTGGAGCGTCGTGATGGAAAAGTGGATAATGGAATCAAGATTGAGATCTTCAATTCTGAAAAACTCGAAAACAGAAAAAAAACTCCAAGTCCGAAAAAATGAAAAGTCCGAAAAAAAATTTTCAATTCTCGGAAAAAAAGAATTGAAAAAACCGGCACCGAAAAAACATGCAGTCCTGAAAAAACCGGCACCGAAAAACCGAAAAAAATTTTCTTGGCGTAATAAAAATGGAAAGAAAAATGCGAAAAATCGGAAAAACCAAAAAAATTGAATTTGAGTTAAATAATTTTCTTGGCAATAAAAAAATGGAAAACAAAACTGTCAAAGAATTGCGAGAAATCGCCAAAGCTCAAAAATTGAAAAATTATTCAAAAATGAGAAAGAATGAGCTCGTTGAAGCAATAAAAAACGCGAGACCTGTCATTGCTCCTCGTCCTGATCTTAGTTCGATCGCCCCACGTCAAAAGCCTGTCATCGCTCCGAAACCAGCTCTTCCTCAAAAACCAGCTCTTCCTCAAAAACCAGCTCTTCCTCAAAAACCAGCTCTTCCTCAAAAACCAGCTCTTCCTCCAAAGCCGTCATCACAATATATCTTTGACACCCCTGTTCCAGATTCGTCTCCTGTGATGACTCCTGTGATGACTCCTGGAGTTTTTTCAAGGTATAAGACGGCTGTGACAAATGCAGTCGTCAACAGTTTCAACAGCTTGCTTGAGCTTGTCGATCCTTACGTTCCAGAGGCGGTGAAAAGAACAGTGAGCAATGTGGGGAACGAAGTGAAAAAAAAAGTAGATTCACTCAAAACAACAGTCCTCAAATCAATTGTGCGCAATGCAGTTTACAAACCCCTCATTCATTTTCAATTGACCGATCACGTGCTGAGGCGTGTTGCAAAAGAACTTTCGCATCAAGTCAAAGGAAACCAAAAGGATGCTTCTGCCTTTTTAAATTTGGCGAAAGACGGAGCGATAAAGATTCTTCAAGAGAATAAAAACAAAAAAGCGAGCCTTGTTTTGACAATCGATATGGAGAGCGTCAGCCTCACTACAGGAGAGGAGGTGCATCGAATCGTTCCTTTTTTGTCAAAAGCTGGAATTATTTTGGAGTCGACGGACTTGGGAGATTTTTATGAAAAAGCAAAAGATGAGATCCTGGAAAACATGGAAAAATACAACAAAATGGGATCGAATTGCACAGTGTCCGCCATCTTGAAAATGGACATCAATTTAATTGACTACAAGCCCATCGGTGGTCGATCGTATATCCCTCTCGACGATTTTCTGTCAAGCAAAAAAATAATCATCAACATGGTGAACGAAGACAATGAATGCTTCAAATGGTGTGTCACCAGAGCGTTGAACATGAAAGAAAAACATGGAGAAAGGATTGACAAAGACTTGATCGAAAACTCAAAAAAAATAAATTGGGAAGGGATTGAATTTCCTGTCAAACTCAATCAAATCAAAAAATTTGAAAAAAACAATCCAGACATCAGCGTCAACGTTTTTGGTTACGAAAAAGAATCCATTCACCCTTTGCGAATATCGAAATGCTTGAACAGAAAGCATGAAATAGATTTGCTGCTTATTTCAGACGAAAAAACAAATCATTATTGTCTGATCAAAAATCTGAGTCGACTCATTTCATCACAAGCATCCAAAAGAAACGTAAAAAAATATTTTTGCAGAAATTGCTTGCAGGGGATGGAAAGCGAGGAGGATCTTTCAAAACATTCGACCTATTGCAGAGAGCACAGCGCGACACGAATGGATCTTCCTCCAGAAAATTCGTTCATGAAATTTGAACACATGGAAAGGTCGATGAGGTTTCATTCATCGTTTACGCGGATTTTGAAAGCTTTGTCAAACCGATGGACTCGTGCGAACAAAATCCAGACAAGTCATACACCAAAAAGTTTCAAAGTCACGTTCCGAGCTCCTTTGCCTTTCACATCAAATGTTTTGACGAAACAGTTTATGACGGCGAACCATTTATTTCCAAATCGTCAAACGAAAACCAAGACGTGGCACAATTTTTTGTCGAAAGTTTGGAAAAAAAAATAAAAGAAATTTTTGGGAAAAACTTGAAAAAAAATATGGTCTTCACAAAGGAGGATGAAAATAATTTCAAATCAGCGACGGTTTGTCACATTTGCGAAGAAAAAATTCTCGATGCAGAAAAGGTGCGTGATCACTGTCATTTTACTGGAAAATATCGAGGAGCGGCACACAACGAATGCAACATAAAATACCAAGTCCCAGAATTTGTTCCTGTCGTTTTTCACAATCTGTCAGGTTACGACAGCCATTTGTTTATCAAAAAATTGGGTGGAGAAATAACCTGCATCCCATGCAACGAGGAAAAATACATCAGCTTCTCGAAAAAAATCACGGTGGGAGAGTACATTGGGAAAGACGGAAAGCCCAAAGAAAAAAAAATTGAATTGAGGTTCATCGACAGTTTTAAATTCCTTTCCTTCAGTTTGGACACTTTGTCGAAAAATTTAAAGCCGGAAGAGTTCAAAAACCTCTCAAAATATTTTAAAGAAGAAGAAAAAATCGATTTGCTTCGAAAAAAAGGTGTTTACCCTTACGGTTGGGTTGATGGATTCGATAAATTTCATGAAACGCAATTGCCACCAAAAGAAGCTTTTTTCTCAGAACTCAATCACGAGGAGATAAAAGACGAAGATTATGCACATGCGCAGAAGGTTTGGAACGTGTTTCAATGCAAAACGTTCAGAGATTATCACGATTTGTACAACGTGTCAGACGTTTTGATTCTGGCTGACGCCTTTGAAAATTTCAGGGACGTTTGCATGAAACATTACAAGCTCGATCCCGCCTGGTATTACACGTCTCCCGGGTTGGCTTGGGACGCTTATTTGAAAATAACAAAAATAATATTGGAATTGTTGAGCGACCCAGACATGCTTCGAATGATCCAAAAAGGAACCCGTGGAGGGATCAGTATGATCTCCAATCGGTATGGAAAATCAAACAACAAATACATGGGTGACTCGTACGATCCAAGCCAACCAACAAAATTCATTCAATACTTGGACGCCAACAACCTGTACGGATGGGCCATGTGCAAACCCCTTCCCACTCACGGTTTCAAATGGATGTCAGAAGACGAACTGTCCAATTGGAGACATTATCCGTGCATTTTGGAGGTTGATTTGGATTATCCTGAAAGCCTTCACGATGAACACAACGATTATCCGTTGGCCCCTGAGAGAATAAAAATTGGAAAAGTGGATAAGCTCGTTCCAAATTTAAACGACAAAAAAAATTATGTCCTTCACTGTGAAAACCTGAAATTGTATGAACGATTGGGAATGAAAATTTCAAAGGTGCACCGAGGAATAAAATTTGAGCAACGGGATTGGATGAAACCATACATTGACCTCAACACAGAATTAAGAACAAAAGCCACCAGCGAGTTTGAAAAGGAATTTTTCAAGCTGATGAACAATTCGGTGTTTGGAAAAACCATGGAGAACATTGAAAAGCGAGTGGACGTGAGACTGGTGACAGAAAAGAAAAAGGCAATCAAGTTGTCGGCCAAACCAAATTACGACCGGCACACGATTTTCGACGAAAACTTGATTGCCGTTCACATGAAAAGGACAAAAATTTTTTACAACAAACCAATTTTTTTGGGGATGTCCATTTTGGATTTGAGCAAAACCTTAATGTTCGAGTTCCATTATGATTTCATCAAAAAAAAAATATCCTGGTGACGCAAAGCTGCTGATGACAGACACGGACTCGCTGGTTTATGAAATAAAAACGGACGATTTTTACAAGGACATTGCCGACGATGTTGAAAAAAAATTCGACACGAGCGATTTCAGCAAAAGCCATCCAGCCATTCAAAGTGCCGGGTTCAAAGTGGGCTTAAACAAAAAGGTCATTGGGATGTTCAAAGACGAAACCGGAAGAAAACAGATTGAAGAGTTTGTCGGTCTCAGGTCGAAATTATACTCTTACAAAATACATCAAGAAAAACAAGAAAAAAAATGCAAAAAATGCAAAGGGGTGAAATCATATGTCGTCGACAAATACATCACACACGACGATTACAAAAAATGCCTCGAAACCAAAAAAGAAAAGATTAACAAAATGAATGTCATCCGATCCCATTTGCATGACGTTTACACGGAGGAGATCAACAAAACCTCTCTCAGCTCCGACGATGACAAAAGAATCATTTTGGATGATGGAATGCACACGTTGGCTTATGGTCACCACAAATTAAAAGAAAAGGAACAAAAGGTAAGTGACAAAAATGGGGAAGCAAATTAAAAAAAGAAAAAAATGAACAAAATAAAAAAATGAACAAAATGATCAATGTGGAAGGAGTTATTTTTCCAAACGAGGCTTTGACCAATTTTCAATTGATGGAAGCAGCAAAAAAACTAAAAATAAAAAATTTTCGCGGGGTTTTTGTCAGAGACACATTGCCAAAAAAACCGAGAAAAAAAGAATGCGGGATTATCAACACGGGGGATTCGAGCACGGAAGGGTTTCATTGGGTGTGTTGGTTCAAAGACGGAGACGAAAAGTTCAGCGTTGACTCTTACGCTCAACCGCCTCTCGTTGAATTGGTTCAATATCTGAAAAGCCCTGTCTTTTACAACAGCGAAAGGGTCCAATATGGAAACACGTCTTATTGTGGTCACTTGTGTCTTTACGTCTTGAAAAAATGTGAAGAGGGAAACAGCTTTCAAGACGTTGTCAACACCCTTTGGTGATCACTTGCGAATTAAAAAGTCGAAGATTTTCCACGGATCCGAAGGATCTAAAAAAAATTTTCACCCTTTTAAAAAATGATTGACAAATTCAACAGAAACGAGTTCAGCGTTTATCTCGACAATCTTGCAACAGACTCAGCAAGCAACGTTTATATCAAAACGGATGGATCCAGCACCATCACTGCAGACATGGATTTCAATTCAAACAAAATCATCAACCTGGCAGAACCAACCAACTCGCACGACGCCGCCACAAAAAATTACGTCGACACGCATTCGACAGGAGGAGGATCCTCAGTTGGCACATCGGACTTGGATTTGAATTTTCACAAAGCGATCAACTTGAACGAACCAACCAATCTTCATGACGCCGCCACAAAAAATTACGTCGACGTCAGCTCGAGCATGCTCATCAAAACGGACGGATCCAGCACAATTACTGGAAGCTTGGATTTAAATTCTCACAAGTTGATCAACGTCTCTGATCCAACCGCTTTAAAAGACGCAGCGACAAAAAGCTACGTGGACACAAAAGTGGCATACAACAACATCTTTTACACAGACGTCAATATGACATCACACAAATTGACCAATCTGTCGGAACCCGTTTCTGCTTCAGATTCAGCCACAAAAAATTGCGTGGACACGCACGTCGGTGGAACATTAGTGGGCACTGCGGACTTGGATTTGAATTCGCATAAACTGATCAACGTGCTTGATCCATCAAACGCGCAAGACGCTGTGACAAAAAGTTACACCGACTTGTTGTTGCAAAAATCGAGTTTGACCAGTGTCGTCACAGGATCCAGTTTCACCAGTTTGGGTTTTAAGTCTCAGACGGTCGCGGCGCTAACCACTTCACCAGTGTTTTCGTTTTCAGGGAAATCTGGAGTGTTGAGAAGATTGTGGTTGGCTGTGAGTGGAACCATTGGAAATGTTTTTATTCGAATCTTTACAGACGGTGAAATCAATGTGGGTAATTATGCAGAAACAACGGAAGGAATTGGAATAGATGCTGTAGGACTTGCTTGCGACTTGCTCTTTTGCCCTCTCGGAGGAGGACCTGCATACGCCAACTCTTTGCAAGGATGCAACGTTGCCAGCGCCACTTCAATGGGAGGATACTTTACGTTAGACATGCCTTTCAGAAACGACGTCTCCATTCAACTGGTGAACAGAAATGCCACAGCCATTACGTATTGGATTCAACCGTTCATTTCCACTCTTGCTTCCATTCCTGCTACCATTCCTCTTTACAAGCTGCACAGCACGACGTTCCGATATTTAAATACAACGTATGGCAGCGAATATGTTTTGATGAACACCAACGGTAAAGGAAACGGAGTCTTCCTCAAATACATCAGAGTGCACATCATCGGGTCTTCTGGAAACTGGTGGGAATCGAGAGTTAGAATGTATGATGGAAATTTGCCTCCTGGAAACGGAACCGTTCTCACTCCTTGGACTCCATACAACACCAACAATTACACCTACTTTCCTGGTTACGACGGTGACAGCACATGCATCTTTTCCTCATCTGGATTGGAAGATTTTTACTTGTCTTCGTGGAATGGGATAAACTTAACCTCTTTTAACAACAAGTCGTCAGGTCTAGTATACCAATCCACTGCTTCCATCGGTTCCACCACCACCATTTCCTTTTACAGAAATTTTGGAGAGGCAGATTCCATGCCAAGCGTCGCATCCGGAAGAAGGCTTGTGGTCACTCTCAACTCCGGTGACGCGCAAGTCGGACAATCCGGAAGCTTTTACCTTCTTCTCGGACAAGTGTTTTATTACGCATAATTTCGCGCAAGATTTAAACACCTTTGCAACCATTAAACTTTTTTCATTACGTGATCGTCATGAAAAAATATCTTTTCTCGTCCTCCTAGATTATCAAAAAATGTTTTCAACCCGCGATTATCAAAAATTTACGCAACGATCATGAAAAAATCATTTTGTCCCAGAACCCGCATTTTCTAGTAGTAAAGGGCTTTCTCTAGCTTAGGATTATTTGCAGCAAAAATAAGGAGCTCATTATGGGATGATACATTAGATGCATTAACATTTTTAAAACAAACACTTAAAAATACTGAGTGATGTTGTTTATTCTAAAAAAGACAATTTTTTCAAGTTAAATGTAGTGAAAATGAGAAGCGGGTCTCAATAAAGAGTTTTGTTTTTATAAATAAACAATTTTGTTTTTAACTTGTACTCTTTTATTTTGTGTGTTTTAGTGCATTAAAAAAAGTTCGAAAATGTTCGAACTTTTTTCCCAAATAGTTTGAACATGTTCAAGTTCGAACTTCTAAAAAAATGTTCGAATTGGCAGCCCTAAATATTACACGTAAATGTATACATGCATAAACAGACACACATAGACAGACGCAGACACATAAACAGACACACACTCACACACAAAGAAAAACGTTGTGAAATAATGAAACAAACTTTTTTAAGAGACAAAACTTAAGGAAGTGAACAAGAAATAGAAGTTGAAGACATAGTTTATCACAAAGAATACAGCGACACCTCACTCAATAATGATATTGCTATAATTAAACTGAAAGAGGAAGTGAAGCTTAACGATGATGTAGGAGTTGCTTGCTTGCCAAAAGAGCTTCCTTCAAGTGACTCTACCTGCTATCTAACAGGTTTTGTTTTATAAAATACTAATCACTTCTTTATGTGGGAGAAAGGAACTTTTAACAACTTTTTCTTTTAAGAACTATTCATTATTGCATGGTTATAAACTTCATAATTTAAGTTTTTTGTTTTTAACTTCCATGGTTTTAAATTACGCTATATCAAAAAAGGTTGGGGTCTTTTGTCTCCTGGTGGGATATCAGCAAACATCTTGAACGAAGCCCAAATGCCTATTGTTGATAATAAAAAATGTGGAGAAAGAAATAAAGACGACTTGGGAGAATCAAAGGTCACAGAAAACATGTTGTGCGCTGGTTATGATTCTGATAGCAAGGTCTCTGGGTGTCATGGTGACTCTGGTGGTCCATTTGTCTGCATGTTAAAAAACTCTTGGGTAAGTGAACAGTTTGCAGTAGAAAGATGATCGTTTAATGGATTGACAGTCTCAAGTTAATATTTCATATATATTAGGTTCTTCAGGGTATCGTAAGTTGGGGATCCCCAAAATGTGATGCCAGTGAGCGATATACTGTATTTACAAAGGTTGTTAATTATCTTGATTGGATAAAACAAAATTTAAAGTAGCTGAACTCAGAAATTAAACGTTAAAAAGGTCCCAATGATTTGATTTGTAAATTGATCGTCAGAAGTTTGAATTTTATTTAGTAGAGATAACCGCTTGTTTGTTTTTTAATGTAGTAGAGATAATCGTTTGTTGTGTTTCCCCAAAAATTTCCCCAAAATAACTATACGTTATTACCTACAATAACAACAAAAATACAAAAAGCGCGAAATTGCACTTGGGAAAACGCAAATTTCTATTAAGCATTTTTTCAAAAAAAAAAAAGGCCTTTCTGACACATTTCAAATAAGAACGCCCGCTTGTGATTCAGCGGTATTCTTTTAAAGGCTTTGAGTTTAAAAAGTGCAGTTTTACCCTTAAAACAAATCAATAAGCTACCTGTAATCTGCAACTACCTGTAACCTATACCCAGTAAGCGGAAAGGTTTTGCATTATAGAAACCAATAAAAATAAAGTAACCGTTCTTTATAGAATTTTTGCTTATTTTTCGTGAAACCTGATAAATTTCATAATACAACACACTATTTCAAATCAAATTCGAAAACAAATAGATTTATACATGGATAAAATTTTTGTTTTGACATTCTGTATTAAAGCCTTCTCAATAACTCAAGTCCATGGAAAATTCGGGGAGACGGTTTGAGCAAAGGTTCCGATGTCAGTAGAGACATTCTATTATTTAAGTTCTGTTAGCGATGTGCAAGATGTGCTACCTTTAATAACTTTAGCTTGAAGGAAGAAAATGCTTCTCTTCATTTTGTAGAATAAAGAATTCATCACGCTACTGAGACATCTTAGTAAGTTATAAGCTTTTACTTATATGACTAGCCCAGTGATATAAGTTAACTAATAATATAATCTTGAAAAAAAACTCCTGTTTAATTATAAAAATTGCATCTCCCAAATTGATTTTTTCTAACGCCATTTTCACTGGACATCAAAGGATTGCACTCGAATCTCTCGAGTGACAATTCAAACTTTATGCTGTTTGGAATAAAGTGCCTTCGATATCATGAATCATGAAAACGCAACCTTAAGAGGTCTTAATTTTTTCGAAGTCCAAGGGATAAAATCTGTCTTTATCTCCTTAGTGTTGTAGCTTATTCTTTATCTCCTTAGTGTTGTAGCTTATTCTTGACAGATGAAAAAGGAAAGAACTTGTACAAGATACCTGTACCTCTAATAAGAAGACATTCTTCAAGCATTTTTCACCAATGTTGTGATGTTGTGATGTTGTGATGTTGTTAAAAACTTAAGTTAACATCAAAACAATGTTATAAAAAAAGTAACAAATAAAATCCCTGAAAGAATACCATTTGTAAATAATCAACAAAAAAGAATAATCGAGTTAAGCACTTGACTTTAAGTTATCAACAGCTTGAATTCGACATTTGATGTATTTTTTTTTTTTATAATAAATCCCTTGAGTTCTCATTAACCGTCAGTATTTTTCTAGCTTACATTTGGTACAAAAGCAAATTTGAAAAGTTTTGTTGCATTAAAACCAACATTCTATCAATCTAAAAAAAAAAAAAGAAAGGCTGCCCATTGCATGTTAAAAGAAAGTAACTTACGAGAATTTATGGTAATGAAGTTGGTAATATATATGTATATATATATATATATATATATATATATATATATATATATATATATATATATATATATATATATATATATATATATATATATATATATATAATAGGCAAAACTCAATACAAAAAAGATAACGGTTTTATTGCATTTGTTTTTAATTTTAAAGAATGAAGGTGAAGCGACTATTTCCATCGCCCCAAAAAATCAAACTCTTGTCCGACGGGATTTTAAAAGTAGATTTAATTACATTTGTTAATAAACATAATCTACGCGACAAACTTTTGCATTTAGCGAAAAGAAGAAATGAATTTTAATGCGAATTAAAAGCTAAAGGTAATAAGATTTTGTAAACATTTTAAGATTTTGTTTGGTACAAAAATAAAATGCTAAAATGTTTAAGCATCTTTAGCTAGTTTACCGGAAACGAAGTATTAAAGTTTATGATTGCTATTTTCAAAGAAAATATCTCACTTTCGTCTTTGTAATCCAAATACTTTTGTCTCATAAAAAAAGTACAGATGAAAAGCATCATGGATGTCTCGTGCGTTTTAACTTTACTGCTGCTCCTGACAATCTCCTCTTACGAATCAATACATTCAAAGAAAGGTACAACTTTTTTCAAAGAAGTCATTTAAAAGCCAGGAAACTTTATTAACGGGAGCTGGAAAAATGCTTTAAATCAAAGTTGAAAACTTTTTATTTTTTGAACTTACGTTTATGAAAAAAAAATTCTGGTTTCGTTGAACTGTATTAAACCACTTTTACAATTTAAAAGGTTTAATGTAGTTTGACTTTATCAAATGTCTACAAAATAGATAAAAATGGAGTTTAACACCGATCCAAGTGCGACGGATTATAGCGAACTTTTCAATTAGTGTGAAGCTTTTTGCCTGTGCTAATTTAACACACTTAAGCATTAAAATTGTTGAATTAATTTAATGGTTGACTTTTTGTTGCGTTGATAACTTTACTATAAAAAAGTGTAACGAGAATGTAATTTTAAGACATTTGCTGATGTGAAATTGCTAAGCTTCTTTATTCAAGGACTGGAAACACCCTCCCCTCTCTCTATCCCTTCCCCTTCCCAGCAAATAGAATTTTTTTAATTTTCTGTTATTTAGCTTTACTCATAAACTGCCGTGTTTTGAAAGATATGCAAAATTCAGCAATAACAACCAAAGTTTTGATTTTAGTCACAATCAAATAGAAAAAAAATTGATGATGTAAAAAAAAAAAATTAAATCTGATTTAAATACACAATTTAGTAAGAAGTACACAACTCTGTTAATTATGTTAAAATAATGTTTGTTTTTTTTTACATCTCTCTAAAACGCATCTAAACAATTCGTAAACAACAATACGGACGATTTCGTCAACCAATTAATATGTTGATTTTTTTTCTCGTCCCATTGCAAAAGAACTTGAAAACTTGAAAAATTGTATGGCGGTGGAGAGAATTTAAAATTGATCAGTGGTTTAGTATTGTACTGTGCAGATTGAGAACTTTTACAAAATAATTGATCTAAATTAAGTGTACCAGAAGGCTCTGATAAATGTTTAGGGGGAGGTCATCCTAAAGATTTTCTGATAGATAGATCAGTAACGTTTATCAGATCTCTTCAAATAGAAAACCTAATCTTGGCTTTTGCGAACTTAAAATGTCACTGAAAGGTTTTTGAAAGCCTTCTCCTAGTTGTTCACATCTTTTATTACAGAGACAGCTGTGTACACTGTGAACACTGACAGGTCAACTGTATTAAATGGTGAAAAATGCCAGAAAGTCAACTGATACTTAAAACGGTCATGTAAACATACACTCCTTATTTTCAACACAGCAAACAGTTCTTCGAAGTAAATTATCAATAATAAATCGTCTTAATATTTCACAATAACGACTAAAATATAGCGATGTTTACGTCTACAAAACGACAAAGTTCTATTATAACAATTGTGATGACATTTTAGCAAACAAGCTCTCTATTAGCGAATGACGACACATGCCTTAAATATATATATATATATATATATATATATATATATATATATATATATATATATATATATATATATATATATATATATATATATATATATATATATATATATATTACTTCCTATGGAATTCAGATAAGTGAGTCGTTCATTTCACAAACATTTTTTTAAAAAGTACATTTTTGGATGCTTTTTCATGGTGAACTTGTATGACTTATGTAACGTAAAAAAAATAAATAAACGAACGTGGCAAAATATTTAATCCATTATGAAAGAACATTTCAATTCAGTAAACAGTCTGGAATGATATTGAACTTAGGTGTTTTTAAAACACTTCGAGAATCACTCAATCAGTTTTGATAATTCTTTTTATTGTTTAAAAGCAAATTTATCTTCATAAACACTCAGAATTCAGCAGAATTGATTGATGTCTACCACGTACAATTCTTGAGCAACAGTAAGATGCAAAATCAGGCCAAAAGACGAACGGATTATCATGATTTTAGATCATAGGCATAAGTCGCTTTTTCAACATTCTTTCGCGTAAACATCGGAATTCTTGTTTCCATTATTGAAAATTGGCTGAGTTTTGACACCATACGAACCATAACATTTTCATCAAACGTTTTTTTTTTTTCAGCAAAACAGGCTATTTTTTCTTTAAAATTTCTGGCCTGATGGGGGGGGGGGGGGGCATCGAACAGACAAGATTGTAGTACGTTTCATTGCTCATTTTTTACGTTTCATTGGATTGTTTTCATCGTTTCATTGGATTGTTTTCATCGTTTCAATAAATTGTTGCTTTTCTTGAAACTTTTCTCATAGCAGTTTTGGAGCGCATTTTTTGTGTCATCCCTGAACTGTTGTTAGGATTTTCCTGGATATTTCTGTAGGAATGTCTTGTAGCCAAAATTATTTTTGTGTTCTTGTATTATCATGTTGTAAACACTAGTTTTTTTTATAAACCGAACGGAGTACTCTAGATTTCCATCAATGCCCAGATCAAGTTTAAACTTGACGGACCACTTTTTAGGTTTTTCAACTTCCTTTCCAACCCGCGACCTTCATTCAACTATTTGATGGTACGGCTGATAGTTTTCCTATGAGCGTTTTCCTTTTTTTCAAGCGAGTTAATTGGAGCATCACAATTTTTAGACCACTAATTCCCAAAATAAATTTTCTCACTTGCAAATACATCTTCATGTTTACAATCAACTTTTGTAAACTTCCCATTGTTTTATTTGAAAATTTGATTAACTTGCTTTAAACGTAAAAAAAAAAAAAAAATTAATCAAAACCAAATATTTGGTTTTCGAAATATTTCCAAAACCACTTTATATTTTTAGTATTATTTCATAGTTAATAATCGTTTTTTGAGCAGTGTTTCCATCGTTACTAGACCCATTTCCCCCACTTTTTGTGCATTAACAATGAGACCTAAACTATCATTCATTATCTTTCGGAAAAAAATCTTCTTTTCTTCATAATCTTGTTTACTCTCCTCACTTCTCATCTTATAAGTCTTCAGCTCAAGTTTATAACTTTAGATGACTAATGTTGGTATATCGTTGGTATACACTTACCTATAAATGGCCAATAGTTAAGTAAAAATGTGACATGTAATTAATATAATTTTATAATTGACTGATAATTGAAATTAGAGGTTTGTGTGATTGTCCTTAATGACATTGTTTTCTTCTTTTTTAATCTTTTTCGATAATTGTTCTCCTGCATTAACTTCTAGGAAACCTTAGATAAAGAACTGGAAGCAAAAACTTTGCGGCTGAGTTTTAACCTTTGTACGTTAAGTGTAAACACCAGTATAAAAAAATTGCATTTAACCTGTCTCCATCGCCATTATTGTTGAATTCAGTAAGCATTAAAAAATGATTTATTTTTCGTTAAATATTTTAGATAAATATCTAATTTAAGCATTAAATGTAAAAGAATAGTTTAAATGAAGAATAAATGTGTAAAATGAATAACTGAAGGTGTAAATTTTTTTACGCACTCTTTTTAAAAAGGTAATGTAGATGAACATAAATTAAGTTCAGGGAAGTCTGGATTACCTATGTCCGCTCCTGGGCCCACTGTGAAACGCTATCACTTTCGTTTTCGTTTTAGTCATGAAATCTTTATACAGAATCTTCGACATATTTTTTCATACATATTTCTTTCTACATATTTGAATAAAAGCTAACCGTTATGTAAGTTATAAATCGCTAACTTTTCTTTTTTTTTAAAGGACAACTTTTTTTAAGTTTCTGAAGAAAAATTTCTGAAGTTTTTGATTAACTTTTATTGTATTCACCTTATATTTTATTGTTTATCTTAGCCAGAATTGTACACTGTTACTAGTAAGCCTAGATTTAGTGATCAATTTATTGATTGGTTAGTCGTTAATTATCTGGTTATTGATTGGTTAGTCGTTAATTATCTTATTATAAAAAAAGGTTTGTTTTTTTTAATGATTTATTAACTACTATCAATTAAATCTTTTATTTAGTCTTGAAATGTAATAATCACACCTCCCCTCACCACTATCCATAGTTTTTTCACGAAACCTTTGAGTATTAGTATTTTAGTAATTGTTGTTTTAATGATAAACAACGATTACGATTTAAAAAGACTTCATCGCCCCTTTTTATTGCACAGGTAAAAGTATTGTATTAAAAGATTCTAAATCAGTTCTATTTCCATATAAAAGAAAATTGTTCAATCATTATTATCATTAGCCTTTATACAACATTGAGTTAATAAAGAATATTCATGGCTTTCATTTCTAATCCACGTTTTTTTATTCAGTAAAAAAAGGAAGAGGGGGCAGGGGGGAGTTGAAACCTTTAGCCTTCTCCATTTTGCCTACGCTACTAATTGCAACATAAAAAAAGTTAATAACATTTTGTTTGCCCGAAAAAAAGACTTATATTCTTGTGTTAGGCTGTAAAGATATTAAAAGTCATTCCCACTGCGTCAATCATTATCATCGTTGCGTAAAACATGGAAGATACAACTTCTATATGTATACTCATTGTAAAAAAACTTGTGGAGTATGTGAAGATCATACAGATTGCTCTGATTCATCAACAAAAAGAAATTGCATTCAATGGAAAAGGGCAGGTTATTGTGCTGAGAAAAGCAAATATTATACGTCTATGATATCGGTGTGCACTAAAACATGCGGAGTTTGTGGAGTATTGAAAAGTACAGTTGCTCCAAACAATACTACGCTTTCAACAGAGTCTGTTACTAAAGCCTACACAACAACTCAAATGAAGAAAACTCAGCTTCCAGGTACTTTCTGTTTTTTCTTTTACAAATTATTATAAGATATTTCAATCATTAAAATTTGTTATTTGTTAAATGTATAATTTATAGCTAATAATTGTAAGTTGTTAATTAATAAAAAATCGTTCTTAAATAATGAATATTAAAAACTATTAATTATTATATGATAAATAATTTTTGAGGTGAAAAGTTAAACATTCACGAAGTAAACTTAGGATCTACAACCAGTAGATCTGGAACCAGTTGCAATTCTTCTTTGCCCCCAAGAGTTGTAAAATTAAGAGTTGCAAATCCATCCCTACACTATTAGTTCTGTTATTCAACATTTCTCTCCAACAAAATTGATCCAAAGAAAATCTGACGGTGGAAGAATAGGAGGGATTTTAAGATAATATTTTATATGAAGACCCTGCCATTAAAAAAAAAAAAATGCTTGGAAAACTTGTTATTGGTTATAAGATTCATTTAGGGAGTGCGCAATAAAATACAGGTCTTCTCCTAGTTTCGTTGTAAAAGTTTGAAATAAAGATGGTTTTCATTCTTTCAAATCGCAAAAGGTGCCAAATCTTTCTAAAACTCAAGAAAGTCCAAGAATCCGCTCTAAAAATTTATACAATGACTTTATTTCTTCAATTTCTGTTCTATTGAAGAAGGTGTGATTTAAATCAAGTAAGTTAAATCAATAAAGTAAGTATTCCTGGGGTTGTCTATTTTATTTCCAAAAATAGAGAAGTAGAATAGAAATTTAAATACACATAAGTTTGCTAAAAAAAACTTTGGCCCACTAATTTCAGTTGTGACAAAAAGTCAGTACCTTTTCTTTGTGAATTATTTACTTATCAAATGTATTTTAAAAAGTGCTTACAAAAACGTCTTTTACTTAACTACATGATAATAGGGCTGTGTTCTGGCCTGAAACTGGCTATGGAATGGTATGAACAGAATGATA
Organism: Hydra viridissima; assembly: GCF_058129835.1. NCBI lineage: Eukaryota > Metazoa > Cnidaria > Hydrozoa > Anthoathecata > Hydridae > Hydra > Hydra viridissima. Next base: position 23,333,391 of record NW_028324301.1, on the reverse strand, counting down.
CGAACTTTGTTGGCTAAAACAGTAAATCCTCCACACTGTTCAGAATTAAGAGTTATTGAAAAACATTTGGAAATCATTAAAAAATCATTAAAAAAGATGAAAAAAATAGAAAAAATTTTCAGAGACATAAAAGATTTAAAAATTTCTTAGAAAAAAAGGATTAATTGTTTTGGTTGAAATATTATGGCGCAAGCTCATGGGACCACCAAAGCAAATGTTTAAAAGTTTATAAGATGTCCGCAGGGATATATTAATTTCTTTGAAATATTTTATATTTATATATAAATTCTTTAGCATTAGCATTATCAAATTTGATGAGAGCGTTTTTGTTAGCCTCTTTTTTACTTTTGCATTCGTTTACACGATTTATTATTAAACTTGTTTTGAAAATACTTAGGTACCTAAATCTATTCTGACTTTTGAATTATCCTTTTGATGATTTGAAAGAGCTTTTATTTTGTTATTAAAGCATATAGCTTGTTTAGTTCATACGATCATTTAATTTAATGGTCATATAGCAGGGTCTTCATATAAAATGATATCCAGAGAAGAGAAAATCTGCGCTAAACAATTTTCTCATAAAAAAAGTTAGTTTAGTGAAAAAATTAATGTGTATTGAAAACTGACATGCAATAAATAAAATTATTTTTCCGTTTTAAACATGAAAATTTAAGAGTTGTTTCATTACGTAAAAAATGAAAAGTTAAAATATTTGGGCTCATGACACCAACCCTCTGGCGCTCCTTTGATCTTTACTTCCAATTCCAACATTATCAATAACTATCAGTTTTAAAATTTTCTTATTAAATGCAATTATGTTTATAATGGTACATTTTAAGAAAAATATGATCAACTTAATAACTGGCCTGAACTGAATAAAATATATTGTTAAGTGGGCAGCTTGAAAGAAAAATGGCTCCTCAAGATGCTTAAAAATGATTATGCTTTTTATTACATTAAAATTAGTTTGATCCATCTAAACAATTAAATACAACTTAATAGAATATGCTGTTGTAATTTTAAATCAGCCAATAAGTAGTTAGAAAAAAGAGAAGCTACAAAACGATTGGCCATATCAAACAAACCCTTTTCTAGGTTAACCTTTTCTGCACGGATTAAATTTCAACTTAGCGACAGACGGAATAAATTTTGCAACGTAAGCTAAAAATTGCAAACATTTTTTTTAAGGTAATGCAGCGCCCGTTCTATTTACACTAGGATGAGGAAACAAAAACGAATTTAAAAAGGTTTTTTATAAGCCTATAATAACTTTATTGTTATTTAATTTCTTTTTCTGAGAAATAATTCCAGATAAAGCTTAAAAAATTTTTTTTTAGAAAAAAAAAAAGAGATTCAAAACCAATGCAAAAACATAAGAGTTATTACTTACATTTATCGAATATGCATTCCTCAATGTTTTAAATGTATTAAAAAGTCTTTTTTACACTTCTTGTGTTTATATACACTAATGAAGAGTCTTTATAATAATCAAAATTTCACTCACGAATGCCAAGTCTAAAAACAACCATCAACACATAGTCCAACATCACAACTTTTACAAGAAAAATAGGACTCTCTCCTTTTATTTTATGTGGAACACACAAGACAATGTCTTTTTTTAGATTTTACAGGCCAATGCCTGGAATGTTTTACTTCTAGCTTAGATAACTTTCCTGTGGCTAAACTTGGCTTACCTCTCGTTAGTGCACCTGTTTGATTAGATACGACTTTCGTTTATTTATATATAGTAAATATTTATATTTCAAAACATGTTTTTCAAACTTTTAAGATATTGTTTAGTCGATAAGATTACATGTAGGTCATTTTGAGATATTGTTTAGTCGATAAGATTACATGTAGGTCATTTTAAGATATTGTTTAGTCGATAAGATTGCATGTAGGTCATTTTAAGCAAGTATAACAAGCAAAATAACACATTTCGTCGGGCTAAGTGACGACCTGCAATGACGTCATATGTCGGCTTTCGTAAAATAAAAGATTAAGAAACCTTTTGTAGGAAAAGTTCTAACCGCATCAATGATTTTAAATTTTGACTAAACACAGCACTGAGTTTATTCAAAGTTTTTAAATTTTTAGCATTTAAACGTTAGACCTCTAGGTACGTCTGTGTTTTTCACACTTGACTAATTTTATATATGTTTAAACATTCATAGTACTATGTTCTAACTCGAATTAAGTTAACGCTGAAAAGCTTTGCTAAAAACTAAATTTGTGTTTCAAATTGAAATATTTAATAAATGCTTTTTTTTGTTTGGCGTTTAATTTGGCTTTGTGTTTAGAGTGTGGGAGGAATAAACTACCTCCAAGACACAAAAAGAATGACGCCTTTTTGATAGGTGGTAATGAAACAAAACCAAATACTTGGATTTGGCAAGTTGCAATTTATTATTACAAAGAATATACCTGCGGTGGTACTTTGATAACTCCTAATCATGTGTTAACTGCAGCTCACTGCGTAATTTATCGAGATAAAGTTGGAACAACCGTAAGGGTAGGAGATCATAAAAGGTAACACAAAACTCGTTTCTTTTATAAAGTTTGATTGCATTAGATTGCATCTTCATTGATAGAATTATTACACACACATACCAACACATAGACACACACAGACATACACACAGACACACACAGACACATACAGACTCATATACACAGACACATGCACGCACGCACACAAAAAAAAAACTTTTTTGAAATAATTAAGCAAACTGTTTTTAGAGACAAAACTGAGGGAAGCGAGCAAGAAATAGAAGTTGAAGACATAGTTTATCACGAAGAATACAACGACGCATCATTCATTGATGATATTGCTATAATTAAACTGAAAGAGGAAGTGAAGCTTAACGATGATGTAGGAGTTGCATGCTTGCCAAAAGAGCTGCCTTCATTTAACACTACCTGTTATATAACAGGTTAGGCTTTGTTTTATAAAATACTAATCACTTCTTTATGTGGGAGAAAGGAACTTTTAACAACTTTTTCTTTTAAGAACTATTCATTATTGCATGGTTATAAACTTCATAATTTAAGTTTTTTGGTTTTAACTTCCATGGTTTTAAATTACGCTATATCAAAAAAGGTTGGGGTCTTTTGTCTCCTGGTGGGATATCAGCAAACATATTGAACGAAGCCCAAATGCCTATTGTTGATAATAAAAAATGCGCAGAAAGAAATAAAGAAGAGTTGGGAGGAATAAAGGTCACAGAAAACATGTTATGCGCAGGTTATGAATCCGATAACAATATCTCTGGGTGTCATGGTGACTCTGGTGGTCCATTAGTCTGCATGTTAAAAAACTCTTGGGTAAGTGAACAATTTGCAGTAGAAAGATGATAGTTTTATAGATTAACAGTTTCAACTTAGTATTTCATTTATTATATTTTAGAATCTTCAGGGTATCGTAAGTTGGGGATCCCCAAAATGCGATTCCAGAGAGCGATATACTGTATTTACAAAGGTTGTCAATTATCTTGATTGGATAAAGCAAAATTTAAAGTAGCTGAGCCCAGAAATTAAACCTTAAAAAGTTCTAAATAATTTGATTTGTAAACTAACCCTCAATAGTTTTATTTAGTAGAATCAACCGCTAATGTAATAGAGATAATCGTTTATTGTGTATTCTCAAAAAGTTCCCCAAAATAACTTTACGGTTTTACTTACAATAACAACAAAAATACAAAAATCACAATCGCAAAATTGCACTAGGGAAAACGCCAATTTCTATAAAGTAAATTTCCAAAATAAAAAAAGGCCTTCCTTACACATTTCAAATAAGAACGCTCGCTTGTGATTGAGCGGTATTCTTTTAAAGGCTTTGAGTTCTCACAAATCAGCGTTTTCCTAGCTCATATTTGATACAAAAGCAAAATTTTAAAAGTTTTTTTTGGATTAAAACCAACGTTCCGTTAATCTAGCCTGCCTATTACAAGTCAAGGGAAAGAACTTGCATTCATGCTTAAGTTATATGAGCCATGAGAATACGTACAGCCGTACCCCTTTCTTCTATGGCCCCTAGTCTCCACACCCACTTTAATATTGAGTCATCAGCCCTGTTCATTTATTTCAATAAAAATTTTAGTTTAATTTGAGTGACGAAATGAGACATTAGAAGTAAATTTAAGGGAAAAGTAAATAAATTTTCTAAATCAGATAAATATGTAAAAAGAAAAACTTTATACAAATAAATGGTGCCACAAATAATACATTTTTTGAATGGTAGAGCATAATTTGTAACTGAAAAATTCGACGGTTCGGTATTCTGGCACTACATGTCTCAAATAATATTATATACAATAATATAAATGATATTATAAATAATATTATAAAATATATATATTTTTTAATGTGTAATATATGTATATAATATAAATTATATGTATCTTTTAATGTGTAATATATGTATATAGTATAAATTATATGTATATTTTAAGATGTAAATCTAAAGTTATATCTTTTTTTTTTAATAGGCATTTTTTTTTTTACTTTAAAAAGTCTTAAACTTCTTATGTAGTCCTAATACACGATGATGTTATATTATATAATTTTTGTTTTTTGTATTAGTTTTTGTCTAAAATCAGGGTTACACCGTATATCAGGGATCACCAGAATTGGGAAAATTGTGAAAATTAATCTAATTTTACAAAACTATTGCCACGCTTCTATCAAAAAAGACAAAATTTATGCTTGCCTTAATTATTAGAAACTGGAGGCAAGTACAAAAGTAGACTCATTTCGATTCATTAATCATCCAAAAAAAATGTCTTAAAAGTTGACAAATAGCAAGTCTGTATCAAAATAGACGAAACAGTTTAGTGTATGTGAAACTCAATATGATGTCGTGTTGATATCTAAAAAAAAAATTGTTTGCTTCAAAAAGGTTTCTTATAAGGAAGGAAAATGAGGAAAATTATAAACATTATGCTTACGTTTTACCCGACTCAAACATTCGATCTATAACATTCGATCGACTTAAAACATTCGATCGAAGAAAACGGCGAGACTGCCAAAACACCAGGTGGCCACACAAGTTCAATTACAAGAAAAATAACTCACCATTAAAGTTTAAAATCGCTTTCGCCAACACAACCAGAGTTTAAATGATATGAGTTTAATTAGTAAAGTTCTCGAAAATTCTGAACCATTCTGAGGCAAACACCAATCAAAAGAAAACCGGTAAAACCTGTTTTAGAGAACCATGACTCAGAAATTGAAACAAAAGTACTAAATGAACTTGAAGAAAACACTTCCTCGTCTATACGAGAATTCAAGAAACATCTGTGGAAAGATAGAAAAGGGACGGATGAGAAAATCTTGAAGTTTTTTCTTAAAAGAGTTTTTGGGGGAAATTTTGAGGATGTTTTAAGAAAGAGTTTTTGATGAAGTTTTTATTTTGTTTTTTTTTTTTAAAAAAAAGTTTTAGGAGATTTTGAGAAATTCTCCTGATGAGAGAAATTTAAACAAGAATTTTTGGAGATTTTAAAAAGAATCTTATGCGAAGAGTTCATGAGAGAATCAATAAGAGAACTTGAAGAAGATTTTAAAAAATCGTTATTATCTTCATTGAAAGGTCTCATGCTCCAATTACACTCCTATCATATCATCTGCGCAACACACAGTCTTACCTCACCGTCCTCATATTCTCATCATCTTGAGACATTTTAAGAAAACCTCGCTCGCACAAACACTATGAAAACCCCACCCTCACATGATGAAAAACCAATTGGTTACCCGGTACTCCTCTAGATCATTTACCAAGAGAACCGTGTATCGTGCATTATTTTAACCTTTTAATGCTTCCTTAGAAAAAAATAAAAAACTACAGTACAAAAATTCCACCTACAAAAATTCCTTTGTTTCATTACAGTTAAATACTATTCCGTTAACTTTAAAATGATTTCAAATAATTCGTGTGTGTTTAAAACATGTTGTTTGCATTTACAAAGTAGCTTTTTTGCCTAACGTAAAAACAATTCTGGATTTTTATTGTTAAAACAAATAAAAACACCATTTATTACCAAAAATTTCCGGTCAATATTAAACTGGTTTTATTTCTTACAGCCACTCTAAATGCTAGTTTGCAGAGAAATGTTGCTGTAAAAACAAAAAAACATTACCTGACGGTCAGTGCCACAAGTTCACGTCATAATTATACCATTCTTATAAAAAGCTATAAAAAACCTCTCACATCATTAGAATTAAAATTATATTAACTTAATTGAAAACACTTTTAATTTAAGTTCTCTTTTATCCATTGAATATACCGAGAAACTCTCGCAAAAACAGTGTACCGATCACTAGCATCACAACTTGGAGATCCCCAACTTACAACTCCATGAAGCACCTGAAAAAAAGATTAAAACGAATTCCCTGTGACTAACAGTTACATTATAAGGGCGCTCTTTGTCGAATTAGGAATTTTAATAATTTTTAAAAAGTCCTAGAAATTTAAAGTTTAGTACCCAGGATGTATTCCTTTTGCAGACAAATGGACCGCCAGAGTCACCAAAACAACCAGAAACTTTACTTTCGGTATCAAAACCAGCGCACAACATGTTTTCTGTAATCTTGGATGTACCTAGACTGTCTTTATTTCTTTCTCCGCATTTCTTATTGTCTACAATCGGCATATTAGCTTCGTTTAAGATGCTTGCAGATAACCCACCAGGATTCAAAAGACCCCAACCTGTTTTAACATTGAATAAGTGCTTTTTTTTTACAACGAAATTAAACGAAACAAAATAAATGAGACTTTCCTATTAGGGACAAAATATTACCCACGGTTGTGGATTATTTCAGTCATTTCCCTAATACTAAACACTCCTTACATAGTCTTATTTAAGCTCGGTGGCTCAGAGATCAAGGAAAAAGAGATGGTTATATTTAGAGATGTGTACTTCTCTACTTTGTTTATTCTGGGGTAAATGTTATAAAACTTACACGTTTGTAACACTACGAACTTCGAGAAAACATTAAAACTTTCATAACTTCTTCGCGATTAAAAAACTACGAAATATCTTGGTGGTTATACAAACAAATCACGAGTTCTTTGTTTCAAAATTGTTTAACGATTCTTGTATCTTTTTTTTTCTCTTTTTTCTTGAAGTGCGAGAAAAAGTAATAACGTACGAAATCATTTTTATAACATTAACCCCTGAAAAGTGTTCAATATAAAACCTGTTATATAACATGTAGAGTTGCTTGAAGGAGGGCCTCTTGGTAAACAAGCCACTCCGACATCATCATTAAGCTTCACATTCTCTTTTAACTTTATTATAGCGATGTCATTATTGAGTGATGAATCGCTGTAGTCTTTATGATAAACTATGTTTTCAACTTCAAACTCTTGCTCGGTTCCTTCGGATTGGTCTCTATAAAATAAATCCGTTGTTCATTTGGTTTTACAGCAGAAAAGACATAAACTCTAAGAAGGCGCTTATGTTTGTCAAGAAGACGCTTAAGTTTATCAAGAAGACGCCTAAGTTTATCAAAAAGACACCTAAGTTTATCAAGAAGATGCTTAAGTATAACAATCACCTGTTATGATCTCCAAGTATAACGGTCATTCCCTCCTTACTTCTAAAATTTACGCAGTGTGCAGCAGTTATTACATGTTTGGAAGTGATGAGTGTGCCGCCACATATATACTCTTCATAGTAATAAATTCCAGCTTGCCAAACCCAGGAGTTGGGAGCAGACTGTGTGCCACCTATGATACGCGAGTCAAGTAATTTATCTATCCCGCATTCTAAAGAAAAAAAAAAACATTCCGAAACTAGCAAAATAACGGTATCTTGTTTATTTTCATTGACCTTGAAAAATAAATATTTTTTTACTCTTGTATAAAAATGAGAGAACTAATTGGACTCTTTAAGCAAAATGAAAAGCTTCTCTAAAGAGATATTTTCGCATATTTCTACGATGACTGAGTTTTAACTTTATAAATATTATATAAATATATAATAAGTATTTAAGGATCTTGTTTAAAAATAAGTGTTGACTTTTGATTTTTAGCGAAGCAATAGTTAAAACATTCTTTTGATTCTCCATTCCGAAGAGCAGATAAACAATAGTACTTTTCTAATTATAGTGTCGCAACACTGTCGACAGTGTCGCAATACAGTGTCGCAATACAGTGCAATACAGTGTACACTGTATTGCGACAATACAGTGTCGCAATACAGTGTACAATGTTGACAGTGTCGCAATACAGTGCAGTACAGTGTCGCAACAATCGTTCGAAATTGAACATTAAGGGACAGTGTTGTGCATCCCACCAGTATATTCAAAAAATCGAAAACCTGCAACTTGTACAAAACCTGTACATAAACCTGTAATATTTAAAAAATCTATAAAAAGTATAAAGCTTTTTATTTTAAACTCGATGCAAAAATTCCATCAAAAAAACTTTCCACGAAAAACAGAGTTTTTTTTCACCACTTCAAGTTTCTTGAAAATTTTGAACCCATAAATATCACTAGATAATAATATGCAACTTACCCTTCGGCACAATCTCTTTAGTGGATGTTGCTTTTGTGGTTGCTGTGGTGAAAGGTGTTATTGTGGATCTTCTACGATGAAGTGTAGTCCTTTCTGTTGCAGGTGACATAGTTGAACTTTCACAAGTGCCGCACGTCTTTCTGCATTTTTGCTTCATAGATTTGAAAAAAATACTTTTTGCTGTGCAGTAACCGAGAGCGTTCCAAGAGTTGCACAAAGCCCCCGGTTCATCTTCGCAAGTTTCTTTTTTACAAACACCGCAAGTTTTTTTGCAAAGGTGGTGCATGCGATGACTTAGCCTTCCATATTGTATACACGAAGACTGAAGGAATTTGCAATAATATTCTGTCTCAATGTCTTCACAAACTATCAGCAACAAAAATAAAAGTTATTTCTCTAATACTGTTAAAATTGTTAAAAAAAAATTAACATTAATGTAAAAACGGATAACGAAGAAAATTGTGTACATAAATTTACAATTTCCACTTGATTCAAACGTTTCATTCATCGAACGATGAAAAGTGCGAGACGACCGAAACACAAGACACGCTAGAACAACTACGCGAAAGATAAAACGTCACGTGATTAAAGTTTGCAAAAAGAAAGTGGTTCAATTCAGAGTTGAAAAAGTTAAAACTTTATTGTAGTTTCGACGACGACTTTCAATGGATTTTTAATAAGTTTAACTTTTTAACGGAGCACAATTTTTTTCTAAATTCCAACGTTGTGTTTTTGAAAAAAGTTGAAATTTTTTTATAATTTTGACTTTCAAAAAGTCGGAATCGTAGTCAAAAATCTTAAAATTTTTTTATTTCAATTAACTGCAGGGCATCTATTTCAATTAACTATTTTTTACCTGCTAATTAGAAAATAATAATGTAACTAGCATCGATTAATCCGTTTTCAAAGAATAAAAACGAGTAATAATCAACTTCTATATCAGTATTTAAGATAAATCGAGATTTTTCTGAAGATTGTTAAAATAGAACTCCTATATGCGTCTAAAATAGCAAAGCTTTACATGAGAAAAATTTATTTTCATACATTTTTATGATTATTAATATGTTAATTTAGTTTGCTATAAAAACAAGTTAAACTGTTTTAATCGAATAGCAGTTCAGCGCATGCGTCTTGAAGGAATGAAACAAAACAACATAAAGCATGCATACTATCGTAATTTTTTTCTGGAATCTTATAACATTGTTTGTTTAAATATTTAAATCATTTTAAATTTGATTTATTTTTAAATGACTGATATATGAATTTGTACCTTATTCATTACTATTCGTTAAAAATAAGAAAATAAGAAAATAAGAAAAAAGCTATGGGAAGATGTTAAAAGATTCCGAAAGGAAGGTAAATTTGCTATAATCAAATATGATAAAATATTCGTCAGAGATTTTCGTAAATAACTTTAATTTTAAAAAAGTACTTAATCGAGATATGTGAAATAGTTCTGTACATTTTTTATTATGCTAGCACGTTTTGATTTATCGCACTTTACGCTATGACTGACGCAAACATAAACAAAACAATAGATTTTGAAACGCTGCGTTTCAATGCCTTCGAAACTGCTAATAATATTTTACTAAACGATTTTTACGACTCTGATGCGCAAATTTTTCACAGAAATAATTTTGATTCGAAATATTTTGAAACTGAAACTTTTAAAATTGAACTCGAAACTTTAAAAAATAGTTTTACTGCAATACACATAAATATAAGAAGTATAAATAAAAATTTTGATAAACTAAAACACTTTCTAATAGATTGCAATTACTCATTTAGTATGATTTGCATAACCGAAACGTGGTGTTCTGATGAATTACTTCAAACGAACACAAATTTTCAAATTCCAAATTATAAACTAATATCTTTTGAAAGAAAAACAAATAAAAGGGGAGGAGGGATCGCAACGTATATCCGAAATAATCAAGTGTTTAAAGTAAGACAAGACCTCTCTATCTCTGATACTGATAGTGAAGTCTTTACTATTGAGATAACGGGTAATAAATCAAAAAGTATTATAATTTCCACTTGCTATAGACCTCCAGAAGGTGATATAAATAAATTTACAAATTTTTTTAATGAAATCTTTCTCAAAATAAATGATAAGGGAAAAAATATTTTCTTTATAGGGGATTTAAATATTAACAGTTTAAACTACAAAGAAAACGCTGATACTAAACTCTTTTTTGATAATCTGTTTCAATTGTGTATCCTCCCAATCATCAACAAACCTACCCGAGTAACCCCAACCTCCGTTTCTGCTATAGACAATATATTAACAAATACATTTCTAGAAACCTCTTTAAAAGCAGGAATTATCAAAACCGATATATCAGATCATTTTCCTATTTATTTTTCATTATCTCAAGATCTAAAAACCTTTAACAATACCAAAACCAAAATTTATAAAAGAAAAATCAATCAAATCTCTATCAAAAATTTTAAAGACTCGCTATCTATAGTAAATTGGGATGGAGTATATCAAGAATGTAACCTTGGACACACAAACTCCGCATACAATTTGTTTATTAATATTTTTCTAGACCACTACAATAAACATTTCCCTGTTGAAGAGAAAGAAATAAAGTTAAAACATTTAAACTGCCCATGGATAACCAACGGGATTAGAAAATCATCAAAAACAAAACAAAAATTATATATCAAGTTTTTAAAAAACAGAAATGAAACTAACTTAACTACATACAAGGAATACAAAAATCTGTTTGAAAAAATTAGAAAGAGTTCTAAAAAAATATATTATTCAAAACAACTACAAAAAAGCAAAGGTGATATTAAAAAAACCTGGAACATATTGAAAGAAATAATAGGTAAAAACCATACAAAATCAAATGATTTACCTGATAAAATTATCGTTAATGAAACTGAATATATCGACAAAAATTCTATCGCTGAAAACTTTAATAGCTTTTTTGCAAACATAGGCCCTAACATGGCTTCAAATATTCAATGCCCTGATATCTCCTTCGAAACCTATATCACAAACCAACATCTCTGTTTAAATATTTTCTCTGGACTAAACCATGAAGAACTAGAAATTGCAAAAAACTCACTTAAGACGTATAAGGCTCCTGGGATAGACGACATTTGTAGCTATATAGTTGTAAATGTGTTTTCAGTGATAAAACAACCAATATATGAAATATTTAAATCTTCAATTATTACAGGATCTGTACCGAATAAATTAAAAATAGCTAAGGTAATACCAATATTAAAAACCGGAGATTCATTTACACTAAATAACTACAGACCAATCTCAGTTCTACCTGTATTTTCAAAACTTTTGGAGAGAGTAATATACAATAAACTGTATAAATATCTAACAAATAACAAAATCCTAAATGAAAAACAGTTTGGCTTCCAAAAGCAACATTCAACCGAACACGCAATTCTAGATCTTATTAATAATATAAATAACTCCTTCGAAAACAAAAAATACGTCCTTGGAGTCTTTGTTGATTTATCTAAGGCGTTTGACACAGTAGATCACGCTATTTTAATTAGGAAAATGGAAAAATATGGGATAAAAGGTGTTGCACTAAACTGGTTCAAAAACTTTTTACTAGACAGAAAACAATGCGTTATTGCTCATAAAAAAAAAGCTTCAAAATTACTCAAAATAAAATACGGTGTCCCCCAAGGTTCCATTCTTGCACCTCTCTTGTTTTTAATATACATAAACGATCTTCCTAAAGCCTCGAGTAAATTGGATGTCATAATGTTCGCAGACGACACTAATTTATTTTATGCATCCTCATCTATTACAGAACTTTATGAAACTACAAATACTGAACTTGAAAAAATAAACAGTTGGTTAAAATCTAACAAATTATCGCTAAACACAGAAAAAACCAAATACATTCTTTTTCATCCTAACTTTATAAAAATACCTTCCGATTTACCTTCGTTAAATATAGATAATAAAGTAATAGAGAGAACCCGAGCAACTAAATTTCTAGGGATACTTGTTGATGAGAACATCTCTTGGAAATCACATATAGATATTTTAAATACTAAAATATCAAAAAACATTGGTATCCTTTACAAAGCAAGTTCTATACTGTCTCCTGATAATTTAAAGTTCTTATACTTCTCGTTCATACAAAGCTACTACATATACGCTAATGTTGCATGGGCGAGTACACATAGATCCAAACTAACCACACTATATCGAAAACAAAAACATGCTGCAAGAATAGTTTTTAATAACGATAGACTCTCGCATGCTGAGCCACTATTAAAAAATTTGAAAGCATTAAATGTATATCAAATCAATATATTCCAAAATTTGTTATTTATGCTCAAATATAAACTTGGACTTGTTCCTTCTCACTTTTCAAAGAATTTCTTTCAAAATAGCAACAATAGATACCATACCAGAGGAACGGGAAACTTCAAAGTACCTTTCCAAAAAACTACTCTCTCGCGCTTTTCTATTTCGTACCGTGGTCCTTGTCTATATAACAAATTAGTATCCAAAAATACCCAACTGGAAAAATCGAATAACTTAAATACTCTGAAAACATTAATAAAAGATCTTATTTTAAACACTAACAACTTTATGAACTTTTATTAAGCCTAAAACATTCAAAACTATATATAAAACTAACTTTGTTCCGAAACCAATATCAACTCTAATAACTCTAAAAACTGTAAATAACTCAAAAACAAACAACAACAACAACAGTAATAAATTATATTATTTATCAACACTAATAAATAAATAAATTTTTATTTATCAACACTATATATTAAAAAACGACTTTATATTACCTATTTAGCAAATCGTGTACCTACTTATATTTATGTGTATTGTAATAAAATTAAAAAATTAAAAAAAAAAAAAAAAAAAAAAAAAAAAAAAAAAAATTTTTTTTTTTTTTTTGTTTTTTTTTTTGTTTTGTCTGCATTCTTTGTTTTTTGCATTTTTACTTTCATTCTGTCGAAACTGATGACATGATTTTTTAAATATAAATTTATTTTAAATTGAAGTATCCAAAAATATTAATAACGCAAAGCGGTTTCTTGATGACAAGACCATCGGTCTTCTGCAAGTTTCCCGCGTTCTTTGAAGTAATCTAACACTTTACAGTTTTATTTCATATAATATTTGTTATAACGTAATCTTGTGATTTTTAACTATACTTAAACTGTAAAGATTGTATTATATATTACGAGTTTATAAAGATTAAAGAACAAAAAAATAAAAAAAAAAAAAAAAAAAAAAAAAAAAAATTCCTAATGCAATATTTAACAAATATTTGTCGCTAAAAATAGTTTTGCTTTGTTAGCAAAGGTTAATTTCGTTTCAATTTAAAAATTGAAAGAAAAATACGTTTGGAGTAGATCAGAATAAAATTGAATGCAATTAAATAATAAAAATTAGCTTTTTTCAAAAAAGATGCTTTAAAAAGGCTAAACCTTTTTTAAAAAAACATCTTTTAGACTTTTAAAAAAGCCCAACTTTTTGAAAATTAAAGCTATAAAAAAAATTCGAAAAAAAATTGGAATTAAAAAACTTCGAGCTTTTTCAAAGGCGATACTTTTCAAAAAATAAAAAAGATTTCAAAACCTTCCCTACTCTGCTTCAAATTGTAAAGTTTGCGACCATGTTGTAGCTATTTTATAATTTTTTTAAACGAGCGAGACCAAAGATAACCGCTTTATAAGTCAAGAGATAGCTACCAAAATCTGTTCAGACAACTCAGAGGTCGAAATCAAAACACTAACTAAGCATGTTTAACAAAAATAATTGTCTATGTTGTAACAATACATGATTTAAGACATCTGCCGAAAAATAGGAAAAGACGGGTTGAGAAAATTTTAAGATAATTTTGAGAACGAATTTTAAGTGAATGAATTTGTGTCGGGAATAGTTCCAACATAAGTAGACATTTTGGAAGTAAGTTCTAAAGATGCAAGGAGGTAGGTTTTTAAACATACTTTGATTGCGTTTTACCAATTGCATTATGATAATATATTTGAGATAGAGATTTGTATTATGATAATATATTTAAGATAAAGATTTGGAACATGAATTCAAAAGACGAAAAAAAACAGCAGTAAATTTTACTATTAAATATATTTCGAGCCATAAATCAGCATATTTTTACTTTTTGATTAAGATGTTATTGCTAAAGCTTGACGTTAATCTAAAGTGTAACAAATCAACGATTTTACCATTAGACTAACCATCACACAAACCATAAAACGAACTATGCACATACTAAGGGCTATACAATCAAAAATAAATAAATCCAACCCATTAATAAACACCCAACGACGCTTTCATTAAATAAATATCTCCCTCAGGTTGTAAACAACGAACCAATCAGCTGTTTTAATTATAAAAAAAACAAAAAACGTTTGCTTCAATTTTCTTTATAGTTGTATAAACTGTCCAGAAAATATGTTGGACCTTTTTTTTTTGTTTCGAAATTTATCCTGGATTTGAAATGTTTTTTAATGTGTACAAGAACTGTTTTAAAACTTTTTTCAGACACTTTGTTAACGATACCAAACCTCTTTTAAACCCATGGCTTTGTTTACAAGTAAATTTTGTCCGAAATGCAACAACGAATACATTCTTTCTAATGCTTTTTGTTTTTACAATAACTGTTTTTCTAATTGTGGCTATTATTATACTTAACTTAATAATAAACATCTATATTTTTAATTATTTTTCTTTGTTCTCGTTTTGTTTATCTACACTGGTTATACATTTTATTTTAAAGAAAAAGATAATAATAATGTTTTCCTCCTAATTTCAGAACAGCTTTCTTTTTCAAATTATCTTTTAAAGATATCTCAAATTTCTAAGTACGGTTATTTGAAGGCTTCTCAAAGCTGTTTGCTCGGATGTTTACTGCATTTTTTTTGTTGGGTTTTATAAACGAAACTTAAAACAGATCCTTTTAAGACACGATAAAGTATTGTTCCTAGATATTTAAGTGACAACACTTAGTTGGGTGAAGTTCCTTTAGTTCAGCTTTTTTTGAAGTGACCCAACGGCAGTTTCGGCAATCTTATCACTTATCACCTTATAAGCTTATTACTGTTTGATTTTGATAAATTGTTCTAAGCTTATGTCCAAAATTTATGACCGGCAATTAAAATTATCAATGATAATTAAGATATTTTATTTCGTCAACTTTGTATCCAATATAATGCAACGAGTGTCTACAACAACTTTTATTACAAAAATGAAGCAAAAAATTGTTATACCGTTTATTGTTTAAAAAGTCCTTAGCAGAAACTCATAAAAGTAAAAATATTATTGACCTTTTCTTTTCCGATGAGCCAACGTAAAGGAAACCAGAATAAATGACACTAAAATAAATGAGCAACATGTAATTTGCATGTTTCAACAAACTCTTCGCTTTCTGCAAAATGTTTCACTGTCTTATTTTGAATACTAAAAACTTTTGCTCTTAAAATGTCGAATTGTTGTTTTTGCGGAATTTTTAAGGATTAATCAACGTTTATTTATACTTGAATTTATTTTTTATTTATACTTAGAGACTGTTTTGACTTCATATTTTTTATGCTTTGAATTTTGTGTGAAAAAAACGTCTTAATTTTTTAATTAATATTTCTTTCTTTTTTTATGTATTTTTGTATTTTAGCTTGATTTCTTTTCCACCTCTAATACAACGTTGAAGTATATAATAGTGAAATTGCATTGATTTCAAGTTAAAAATTTTGTTGTTTGTTTAAATACAACGCATAACGCCTTCAATCTTTGACAGAACATTCCACAAGCCGAAGAGCATCATTTGTAAATTTCGAAAATACTATTTGTTGGGCTGAGATTAAACTTTATAAGAATTAAATATGACGCAAGAATTTAGTATGACGCTTCAATAAAGACGTTTTACTTTAATATTAAGACAGTCATTTTAACCAAGTAAAAAAACACTTTCATAGTATCTAGACAGCAAAATTGACATTTATCTAAGCTCTGCTGTTATTATTACCAGCATGAGCTAAATACGATTAAAACAATGTACATAACTAAAATCCAGCTTGATTTTTTCGTTAGTTGAAAGAGCTTGTAGCTTGCGTGTAGGGTTGAGCTTTTACCGACTTTCCAATTTTTTGTTAAAAAATCTACCGGTAAATTTTTTAGAAGTACAGAATTCGAAGCGTCTGATGCTAATTTGACTGGTTCAAGAGCAGCAACAATCTCGAATGAAACTAGTGTTGTGACCAAAACTAAAAATTGTAACTAACTTAAGTAAAATAAACTAAATTTAGTCGACTAACTTTTTAGTCTAACTAATTTTAGTCGACTAAATTTTAAATTTGCGAAAAATATATTGCTACTGTTACCCAAAAAATACTTTTTTAAAATCTTCTTATGCGTTAGTTGTGAAGTGGTTTGAGCGTCATGTTTTTAATTTTAAATTGCTGTAAGTTATAATTTACCTCCGTAGGGCTTCTGTTTCAAGATTCAATTTTCAGAGTTTTTCAGGTTTTTGGAGAAAGGTTTGCGACATATACACCTGGAATTTTGTAAAAAAACTTATTTAATTAGTCCCCCGTTATTATTAAGTACTTGTTTTAAATTTCAATGAAAAGCGGTTCAGATCTGGATTTTTCAATTTCTAATTAAAGTGAATTATAAATTATGTGAAATCAATTTATAAAAAATAAAGTGGTACCATGTTTTTAAAAGGTGTGTCATGTACAGAAGCATTTTCGGATTTCCTTTATATAATACCTGCAATAATTTTTTGAGGTAATAATACCTAATTCATTTCGTTCTACACTCATAAAAACGCAGGCATTTACAATGACAACAATAAGATTAAAACAGTTAGGCAATTAATGTTTTTTTTAGCAATTATTATTTCTATATTGTGTAATTGAACATATATCTTGTTCAACTCTCAGTTTTGTTTTTCTTTTAAAAATTATTATCAAAATGCTAATAACTAATTATGTTCTCGGTATAAAATATCAGCTGTTTTTGACGAAGTTGTTCTGCTAACAAACCAATTTTTATTTAATTCAATAAAAGAAAATTTGGGGCAGTATTAGGTACAAACAAAACAATTTTATTGCCTAGTTGTCACAAATTACATTACGTAAAAAACAATAAATTTTGATGAATGTCTTTAAATCGATTTATTTGTCATAATTCATATTATGTTCATATAATTTCATGGTATAGGTTATTTAGTTTTATTTAGCACTAAATCTTGTTTTAGTAAACTAGTTTTAGACTAAAAAGTTAGTCGTCTAGATATAGTTAGACTAAAAAGTTAGTCGGCTAATTTTAGTTAGACTAAATGAAACGTCTACTTCATCACCACTATAAATCAAATGTGGAGAAAGGTCCTTCAATAGTTTTCCGATTAAACCTTTAAAGATGTGTTGAATTGGCGACAGTTCTGTATTTAAGGATTTTCTAAAGTATAAAGATTTTTGCCTTAAATTAAAAAACTATTTTATCAAATTTGTTAAAATATTAAGGAAACTTTACGTTCAAAATGTTAGTAAACAAAAGCATGAAATTCAGACCAAACACATCGTTAGCATACGTTTACATAGAGCATACGTTAACATAAGTTATTGGATATAGCATATATGTTATAGTGTAAAACATATGTTAAAGAATATACACCCGCTTGCATAAGTTTTCGGTTACTTGAAAGCATAATTTTTTTTTGGCAAATTATTAGATACTATGTTTAAAGTGTGTTTATTTGTCATGAGATAGTTTTATTGAAACATGTGAATGTATATTTAAAATTTTATTTCAATATACATAATTATCTCTTTATTTTTGTAATGCAAAACCTGAACATTTCAAATAAATGGATTCCCGTTCCATAAACGGATAAACTTTTATATAAAAACATTGAAAAAGAATTTTTATAGAAGTTTTTTTTAAAAAGTCACTTCAAAAAATTTGGAATTAGAATTTTTCTAAGGTTACTCATAAATAGTAGCACTCTCTAAAAGATATGAAAGAAGAAAATATTTAAAACTTACTGACGGAAAAATAGTCCCTACATTTTGATGGCAAGCATATCGAGGAAAATTAATATAGTGATACTTAAAAATGAAAAAACCGAAGTAAAATTGGCACAGCTTGAAAGCTAGCAAGACTAAAGCTTTTTCTATTGGAATTGCCAAAGTTCTTGATGAATACATCTTATAGAATGCAATAAAAATGATTATTGCTGATACAGCCAAACGTTAACACTGGGAAAAAAAATAGAGCTTTGGTAAAATTGCTACGAATCAATTGTCAGTATCACATTCTGAACAATATTCTTTATCTTGTGATGAGTAAACAACTTGATAGCAATGCAACGCTTCCAAAAAAATGTACATTCGCTTGTGTCTCTGTTAATGGAATAAAAGGAATCTTTCTTAAATCAGGCGGGAGAAAAACATTAACTACACTGTTTAAATTAAAATTAATTTTAGTGTTGGTATTGGTTATTTTTTAATCAAACAACAAACAACATAAAACAATACTTGTTAGCTTTTTCCTATATCTGCTGGGACACCCTACCATTCGTTGCACCCTGGCAATAATTAAAATTGGTTTGTGTTATAACTTTATAAACTCATTAATGTAGTTGCACAATCCTTAGATGTTTTTCATCTTTTTTCATAATTTTACATGTAATAATTTAAGAAAAGTAATCTTTCAAACACCAGAACATGATCATTTAAACCACCTGCTTCATAACATGCAAACACTGTGAAGATCTTTTTAAGATCACGGGAATTCAGGTTCTTTCAGAAAAAAATATAATTTTTTACTTTACACTGTTTAACTTTTTATATTTTTATTGCTTTGACAGTCATCATATAATAATATTAAGTTAATATTTTGGTAAAAAATGTTACTTGTATATCACAGGAAATGATAAAGTTGTTGAGCAAAGATATTTCAAATATGTTGCACTTATCAAATAGTAAATCATTATTCAAAATAGACAATAAACAATTTAGCAAACTTCTAAATGACAAAACAAAGTATCTTAAAGCTGTATTTGATATATTGAAACAATTTATACAACTACTGTTAAAAAATAGCGGAAAACAAGGTTTTTATGGATTCATTAAAACTTGCATTTCTTCATTAGCCCCCTGAACAGCTAGCCCTTTATATTTTAAAGATAAAAATATTAACTAACTGAAAAAATACATATCTCCTTGGAACTCAGTGGAAAAATTTTTTAGCTGATATTTAAACCAAAAAATATATATATATATTTTATTTAAAAAAAATTCTTTTAACTTGAACACAAAAATCAGTCTGCGTTTAAACGAAATAAAAGATTATCTAAAAAATAGATTTAAACTTATATTTTGATGAACAAGTTTAATATTTAAACGAAACAAAATTATCATTTTTTCAGATTTCTTCGAAAACATTAAAAAAAAAAAAAATTGAACTTCTTTTGATTACAAAATATAAAAAAAAAGTTTTAAGAAAAAACAAACTTTACTTTTTAAATAAAAAAATCGTTGTTATTTATTATTATTGGAAAAAGGGGTTAAAATATTTTTAAAAAAGTTGTGAAAGGTTTACTGCCATTTTTTGTTGTTGTTTTGAGCCACTGTGCAGTAGGGTGTCCCAAAAATACGAAAAAAAAAAAGAAAAAGTTGTACACACCAAATTCTTTGTCTATACACTTATAGAAGACCACTAGTATTGAAAAAAGGTTTTTAAGATCACTTCAAGTGCTTACTGTAGAAATTTGAAAAAAGGGATTTTATTAACTATACTGATTTTTTTTAAACTCAAATATTTTCGCTTCTTCTAAATAAAAACTTACTCTTTTAACAATTCTAATAACTGTAGTTTTTTATAGTTTAAACATCTGTAATCATTAAAAAAAATATTGGTAGCTTTGTAGTAGGATATGGTGGCAACTCAATAACTTAGTATTATCACACTTTTCTTGATCACTGTTCTAAATATTAAGAACTTTTAAAAACAATATGAATATATATATATACTGATATGTTTTTAATACAATAATTATTTGAGTATTATTTTTGTACTTTTTTGACAATTAGTTGTTTTCTTTGCAATTATTGATTTTGATTAAACCAACTTGATCTTATTTAAAATATCGACTTTTGAATACACCAACTTTGAAAGCCGCAATCTTGATTAAATAAAGTAAACAAACTTAAGCCAATCGTTTTTTTCTGATAAAAAAACAACGAATCAAACTGTTACTCTTTACAAAAGAATATTTTGCGTAGTTTATTATTACAAATTAAATATTGATAAAAATTAATTATAAAAAAATTAAAATATATTTATGTTATGGCGAAAAGAAAGAAGACTGCTAAAATAAAAAAATCCAACTATAATGTTAATTTAAACCCGCGTCGACCACTTTACATTCTCAGAAGTCCAATTTCTGTTTTTCCCATACATCAACTACCAACAAATGGAACAGTTCTACGATATTATCAGTATGTTATTACAGAAAAAACTAAAAGGTTCAAGTCTACTCAAGAAAATTTCTCTTGCAAAACAAAGAGTGGGAGTAGGGATATGGTTTGCCATGACAAAGATTTTTGTTATGAAAGTATGGAGATATGTTGCCTTAGAAAAGTTGTAAACATATGGAAATATGCTGGTTTTGGAAAGTATATAATTTCTGAAGTACAAATTGTTAAAAAATTTATTAAACTAAATAAACTGTACATTTCTATGCGAAATACAAGTTATCTTTCCTGGAACACAATTACCAAAAAAAATCACGAAAATCGGTTTGAAGAATTTCTTGAGAATTTATTTGATATTTCTCAAAACAACATAGAAGATAAAATCAAATCAGATAAAGATATGCCAAGATCGAATGATGCAGTTATAGAAGATTTGGCTTTTCTTCAAGATCAAAGAACAACGAGGAGAGGTGTAATAACTGATAAATATGACATTGATATGCAGCAAAGAGTTGAAAGGAGAATTAAAAGGTATGAAAGAATGAGATCTTATAAAGAAAAATGTAGAGTTAATGAATATTTTGGATTGGATAGAAAAGTTGATTTTGAAATGGATGAAGTGATCTCTCATAACTCAGATGAATTTGAGGCATCAGGTAAATGATATCTCAAATTTTAACTTTAATTGAAAACCTTTAAATAATTATTCTTAATAATGGTTTAATTAAAATTTATATTTGCTTTATAAAGTAATTACTGCTTTTCGTTACTTAGGTTCTGCTGCTCACCTATCTTCAGTTTCTAGTGATAGTGATTTAGAAGCTCAGTAGCTAGAAGTAGATTCAAGTATATTGAAGATTTAGGTAGATTTGTTTACATTCAAAATATTTATATTCAGGGTGTTAGCTAGCCCAAAGGTGTATATTGGGGAATTCACAATGGTTTCAAAATTCCTAAAAAGTCAATGACTTTTTTTTTTGATTCTTATTTTGAGTTTTTTAGGACAATTTCTTGAAAATTTCCAATATTTTCCTGAACAACAACAATAAATATTCCCAATACAGCAAAAACGTGGTATAATGTTTAATTTTGGCTAACACCCTGATATTAAAACAATCAATAGTAGTTATAAAGAGAAATAAATTCTTTTTAATTTAGGTACCACCATCAGATCAAGCTATTATGAAGAAATGGCAGGAAAGAATTTGATCTTGCACTTTGACAGTAAGTTGGTAAAAGAAATAGAGGAAAAGTTAAAAATTACTGTTAAGAAGGAAAGGGTTGCTATATCTGTTACCAGTCCTGAATTTACTACAAAAGACGATCGCCTACTTGGAATTATACCTGTAGAGAGCACTAAAGGAAAAAATCAAGCCATTGTTATTCAAAACATTTTAGAGTACTTTGAAATAGCGGATAATATAATTGGAGTCTGTACTGATACTACATCAAGTAATACAGGTAGACTAAACGGAGCTATAATAATAATAAGTAGAATTCTTAATAAATGTTTGTTTTGGTTTATGTGTCGTCACCACATATATGAACTTCATATAAATCATGCAATACAGGCTATCACTAAAGTTAAATCTAAGGGTCCAAGTAAATCTATGTACTTGGCTTTTCAAAGAAACTGGGAAACTTCTCATGAATCTGTGAATTCAAGAGTTCCAGAACTGAAAATATCTGATTGGAACAAGCTCGAAATAGGTAGCAAGCTTCACATCTTGGCGCTAGCAGCTAAAGATTATGCAAAGTATTCATTAGAGAATAAAATTTTTCCAAGAAATGACTATAATCACCTTGTAAAATATTTGGCTTTTTATCTTGGCGTCGAATCTGATAAGCTTAAAGAATTTAAAATTCATCAACCTGGAGCTTGTCACGAAGCAAGATTTATGGCGGATGCTTTGTATATTCTTTCACTAGAGATGACATCCACTGTTATAAGCTTTTTACCTGATGAAAATAAAAAAGAAATAGAAACATGTGCCTTTATTGTTGCTGTTTGTTATGTTCCATGGTACCTTAAATCTAGATGCGCTCAACACGCTGTACTTAATGATTTTAATGCTTTTAAAGCAGCATATGTTATCAAGGATGAATTTAAGACTGATATTGGTAATGCTTTGATTAAAAGTTTTCATAAACATTCGTGGTATCTTTCTCCAGCAATAGTTGTGTTTTCACTCGTTGATCTCACTTGGAAATGTCTGTTAAGTATCAGATTTTGAATTCGTTAATTTCTTTTCCAGTTCCAGAGCAAAAAAATATAAATATGGAAAAACCTAATCCAGTTTTAATCTTACCAAACAGCAAGCTTTCAGAACTTGTTACTGCTGATAGCTGGCTTATATTTTTACGCCTTGGAATCACAAATCAAGTTAAAGATTGGGTTTCTTCTCATCCCAACTTTTCAAAAACTGAATCATATGGTGTTTTTGAGTTTTTGTTAAAGGACTTAGTGTAACTAATGACTGCGCTGAAAGAAACATTGGCTTAATAAACGACTTTTTTAAATATTCTCAAAAGGAAGAACAGCGCCAAAATATACTATTGATAGCAAGAGAGAAGAGAAAAAAAGTAACAAAGAATGTAACTCAAAAAGAACTTATAAATATTTAAAGCTCTCTATATGATAATATTAATATATATTAGTGGACAAAATAAGCACACTGTTATTTATTTTATTTTGATATTTTGAAAAGCTAAAAAATAGAGATTTTGGAATTTTACAGTAAGCACTTAAAATGATCTGAGAGTAATTTTTTAGCATGTATTTGTCTTCTGCCTTAGTATAGACAAAGAATTTTGGGTGTACAAAAGGAGTTTTAAAAAAAAGTGTTTTTTTGTATAATTTTGGGACACCCTACTGTGCAGCGCTTGACCCGAGTTTTTCAGCAAAAATTTAAACATAAAACGGGTTCTATGGTATGAGGGGGTTCCATGGTCGTATGAGGGTTGTATGGCTACTTCTGATTAGACAAATTAGTTTTCATAGATGGAACAAATTATTTTTCATAGATGGAAACATTTCCAATGTAAGGCATAATCGATTGTCATTTCTTATCTTCATACTCAGCTGAGAAACTGTCCGCATCCACACAGAATTTTAATCATAGTTACCACTTCATATATATTTACATCGTTAACTTATGTACACAATTTTCCCACTTCCACTTCCACTATCTAAAACAAAAGTTTTAGAAAAACCTTTGCATACTTCTTTTGTTAAACTGAATGACGTTCTTCTTTGACCTTCACCACTAGACCAATAAGAAAATGTCTGCTGCAAATCCTCACTTTTCCAAAAAAACCAATATCTAAATATTCTCTCGTTAAGCGATATCGAGTTTAAATAAGGCGAGATCTCTCCAACCGAAACATTTACGTGTAGGAAGAAATAAATGTATTTATATGACTGAAAAATCTTGATTCCTATAATCTATTGTTGCTTAAAAATCTATCATTAAATTTGTGTAACTTAAGTCTAAAAGATACAGAAGACGTAAGAATACATACAAAAGATTTTAAAGAAAAAGTTTTTTTGGATAAAAGTTATAACGAATATCATCTTTAAAACATTTTGAGCATCTGTAGTTTTACGAATAAAGATCGTACTACGGTTAAACGTATGAAACATTGGAAATTACGTTTAAACACTAACAGCGACTCTAAAACGCGATAAAATAGTATGGCAACGTACGTTTTAAATACAGAACCTCCGCAAAACCCACGGAAATTATGTCTTCAACCCATTTTAACGCGATGAGATCACAGAGAGTTTATTTCACGCTCGAATAATTCGCACTTCGAACAGCAGAAACTGGTTGGCTGAACAAGTGTTTACTTTAATGGAATGTTTTTGTTTCTATAGGTTTAATTAGCAACCGTTTGTTACTAGAAACCAGAAAAAATTGGCTCTCGTTGAGAACAACTTTTACAAACATGGAGTTTTCTTGTCTCACAAAAGGACACATTTAAAACGTATGAATTTTCCAAATGTAGTGATACATAACCAACAAAAATTTAAGGTAAATTTAAAGCGTTTTTATAAAACTAATCCCACTTTAGATAAAGTTTCTGAAAGCACAGTTCGATTCTCTTCATTTGTGCGTTTGGTGACTTTCCAAAAAAAAAATTTTTTTAGATGGGGCGCCAACATGAAAATATATTTGCTTATCTCTTCATGATTATCATCTACTCGACGTCAATGGGTAAGATTAAATAATAGTGTTAACACGTCTAATTAAAGCTTTTAACTTCGCTATCTAGAACTAAATTTTAGAGTAGCTTAGTCAGAAACATTTTATTGATGAAATAATTGTTACTCAAAAAATAAAAAAAATAATGATAATGATAATAAATGTCACACACCCACTTAAAAAAAGATCACAATTTTCTGTTTAACCTTCGAGCGGCCCACAGTGACTCAAAGTGAAGAAAAAACGGCAAAAATTATATAACCATTGCATTTTAATGTATTAAATGAATAGTTATTGTTTTTTTTGTCTAAAAATCAATTATGTGATTTTAAGTTATTTTTACGTGCAACAACCAGCAAAACGTGCGCGTATCTAAAAAACACGCGCGTATGAAATTTTACACGCGCAAGCAGATTTTTTTTTTAAATTTTTCTTCTTGAATCAAGTAATAGTTTGCATAATACATAATTTATTTTTAAATCTCTTTTTAACTCACTCCAACTTGTAATCAGGCGTGATCACACAGTACACTACCATCCAAATTTAAGTCATAATTATTACCAAGCCCCTCCCCTTTTGCTAAAAACAACGATTGAAAGAATTTTCAAAAAAAATAATAATAGTTTAGTCATCAACAAAGAGTATATAATAGAATGCTCTTAACATTACTATTATAACTATTTTAAATTTTAATTCATAGAAAATTTTAATTTTTTTAAAATTTCTGTCATCAATTGTTATCCTCCTCTTTTGATAAAAACAATGATTAAAAGAATTATCATTAACAAATAAAAAAAATTCAGACATCAACAAAGAGTAGATAATAGTTCTACTTTGAGCATTACTATTATAACTATTTTAAATTTTAATTCATAGAAAATTTTAATTTTTGATGGCAAATTTAACTATAAATAAAAAATTTCACAAAAGAATCACGACTGTTTAAGAAGAGAAAGAACTTCTACTGGAAGCAATTTCCCATTTTCACATCTATGGTTAGTGAATTGGATGCTCGATATAACTGGATCACTCCTTATCATAAGATAGTTAAACTGGTTTTTCATAACATTTATCCTTGAAATTTTGCATGAATGGTTTAATCTTGCATTTCTAATCTCTTTGTTAAGAGCCTCTAGTGATTCTTCTAAATAAACTCCAATGGGAAGTTCTAATGCATCGGCAATCTGTAAACCATGTTCTAAAAGTTTGTGAACGCTTGGAGGAATAACATACCAATTATATTCAGAAAGAATTTTATCTGTTGTATCATTACAATAATTTTGAAAAGAGCTTGGATCTAAATCATATCCTGAACAAACTGCTTTTAAAATTGTTTTAAGTCTAGAAATGATGTCAACATCTACACCAGTTATCTCAGAGAAAGTAATCGATTCCTCAAAGGCTCTTCTGGCAGTATTACCATCATTAGTGTTTCCAAAACCTTGTTTGGGCATGTCAACAATAAGACTTATTTCTTCCCTAAACTTCTTTTAGATAAATGCTTTTCTTTCTTTAACTGATTCTTTCTGCTCAGAGGTTTTAGCATAAAATGACCTAATTTTCAATTTATATCCAAGATGAAGAATGTACTCAAAGCATCTTATCCAAAGGTGAAGAGGTGAAAGGCCAAAAGATAAAGCTTCTTTATTGACAGGTTTAGATCTAATCAATTTAACGTCATTCATCTCTGTTGGCTTTGCTGAACATACATTACAGCTTTGAGAAGATGTAGTACTTGTCAGTGCATTAACAACTTTTCCATCAAACATAGTCAAATCCAAATTATACTTTATAATTGCTGTCATCATAGATGACTCAGCTTCTTCTGACTCTAAACTTACTACAAATGGTTCAAGTTTCTGAATCTCAATTCGTAATCGTTCCTCTTCTTCTTTAATTAGCATATCTGTTTCCTTTTTGTACTGCAAACATACCGGTCTGCAGAAATGTGTACTAGATGGTTTTTTGTTGTACCATATCACTGTATCATTAACAGTCAGTTTAAGAGGCACAACAGATGTTTGGAAAACACTCTCTTCATTTTTAATAACTTCATCTAGAGTTGTATCTAAATATTTTTGTTTATACAGACTCTGGCTAGACGCTCCATCAAAACCGCCTTTGAAATGCATGATTCCATGCTGATTGATATCTTTAACCAATAATTCAGAAAATATTTTGTTGCAACTATTTAGACTCAAGATTCTACACAGTGTGTGATTAAAAAGAGATTGAAGGGAGCAAACTGCAGATGTTTCTGAAAAAGTCATATTATCAGGATAGCATTTCTTTTTTTCAATTAAAATTTTATGAAGAGACGGATAGACGTTTGCATTTTGTAATAAGGAGCTATTTCTGATTATCTGGTATTGTTCATCGGACAGATCACATTGAATTTTTAGGCTGAGAGCATCTTCAACTTTCATTTAAACAGGTTCAAGCATAGACATGTTTTTCCTAATTTCATTTGCTTTATCTGGGTCCAAAGCCTTCTTTACTATAAAAATAAAATTGTTTCTACTAATGTTGGATTCAGTTGCTGCACTTTTTATAGAAGCTAATGCCAATGCTTCATGATTGTTTTCAGCTAAATGGGCAATTTTAGCTCTTTTGCTTCTTTCACCAAGATTTTCCCAAACTTTATTTTTTCTGCCTGGACCTTCTTTAAATTTAACTCTTTTAACAAGATCGGGGAAAAACTCCTCCTGTAAATAGAAACTTAACTAAATAGAATGATTGCATAAAAAAAATTATTAACAAATAACTGTTTCTTTACCTGCAGCCAAACACCTTCTTTTAAAATCAATCTGTCATAGTTTCTATTATGCTTATCTAACTTAGCTCCCACTTTTTCTTTAAAAACAGACAACTTATTCTTTAAGTTAGTAAGCTCTGATTTATCGAAGTCATCTTCATGAAGGTTATAAACATTTAAAACTTCTTTAAACAAAGATTCAAGCAGATTAACTTTATTGAAACCTAGCTCTTTAATTTTTTGAAAAAGATCAATTCTTTTCATGTTTTATATATTATCTATAACATAACACACAAAAGTTATCAATAGTTTAACAATCTTATTGTCGTTTACATTATAGCTTAATAGCTACAAGTATTTTGAAAATCCATATATATATACATACACACATACATACATACATATATATATATATATATATATATATATATATATATATATATATATATATATATATATATATATATATATATATATATATATATATATATATATACTAAAAATAATAGGTAAGGCTGATACTCTTTTTAAAAGAGTTTATATTTTAAATAAATAAATAAAATTTACTTGCTTCAATTTACTCCAACCTTTTATTGTATACTCGCTAAATGTAATATTTAGCGAGTAAATGATAAAAGCTCTATTTTAGATTGGAGCAAATTGGAGCAGGTAAATTTTATTCCAGCAAATGGTATATTGCTGACAGTACTCAAAAACACTAAAATCAGCGTGGAGTTATGCGGAACATTTTTGTTCTTGTACCACAAATAATGTGTTACAAATAAAAAAAAAAAATTTTATTAATAGATTTCTTCATGCTGAGTAATAGCTTAAACCTAATAATCATTAGAAAAAAATCATTCAATTACATTGTGAATTGACACAATTTTAATAAATTAATAAAAAATACTAACACTTTAGCTACTATGTCTCCATAATATAAATTTCTAAAACTGACTATTTTATCGAACATTTCCGGTTTTTTTTCGTCATAAAAAAAGCATTAATAAAGTGCTTCAAATTAATACACAAACTTGCAATGGCTTCAAAAAAAGTTTTAAATTGTTATGCATCTGGCCTTACCATCATTAAAAGTTATTTGTATTTAGAAACTAAAGACTATTTTTTTTCCTTTTTTGCCACTTTTTAAGGATTTTGAGCCACTGTGCGGCCGTGCTGTCCTAAAATTTACGGCAAATTAATTTTCTAATGAAACACATGCAACTTGAAGAATAACACTAAGCATGGGAATTTCGGCCTTCGAAATCGACGAAATTAAACGAAATTCGTGTTTCAATTTCGGATCGAAATTGAGAACGAAATTTCGATTTTTTGGATTGTTTAATTTCGCGAAAAAATTTCGTATAATTTCGGGTCATTGAAAGTAACGAAATTGACACGAAATTAAACATAAGTTTTAATTTCGAAATTCGTGAATTTGTAATGTTTAAAAATTTCGTCTTTCGAAATTCAATATAAATTTCGATACGAAATTGAAACACGAATTTCGTTTAATTTCGTCGATTTCGAAGGCCGAAATTCCCATGCTTAAATAACACGTATCTATTCCTGGAACAATCTTTATTGGTTATTTAAGTGGGCATTATTTGCTAAAGAGGGAGTTCGAGAATAACAACAGCCTCCAAAACGCCGTGCATGTCGTTCGTGCGCACGAGGCAGGAAGAAAACCTCAGCGTCAATGAAACGCCACAATTGTCAGACATTAACACGTAAGCGTCACTCTTAAACAAAACCTTTGTGGGTTGATTGTGCAAATATAAATACTGAATTCAATTCTGACCAAAAAAATTCTAACTTTTCTTGTGTTTGATGTTTATATATGCTTGTTAATAAATTTGAAAAAAAAATTTAAGCTAAAAATAAAAGCTTTAATGAAGACTTTCTTTGTGGAAATATTGTTTTTACTGGTTAATTTTACGTCACACAGTTTACAGCAAATATCCACTATTTTATGTCAGCATAAAATCACGTTAAATTTACAACGCGCCCGCTCGTGTCAAAATGCCCGCTAGAAGTTTAACGACGGTATCTTTAGCCCACAGCTTTTTGATTAAAAAAAATCTTATTTCTACAGTAAGAAATGTTGATAAAAAACTGACGAAATTATTATTTAAACATTTTTTTTTTTTTGCATTTGCTTTTTTGCTAAATTCTTAATCTTTAGTTGAAGCAGAACTTGGATGGCCGTCTGGAACCTACGGCCTACCGGAACCAGCAACTGGATGTCCTAATTTTGGAAAAACTCATTGGCAACGTGGTTATACATACCATAATACTGAAGACGAAAATCCAGCAAATAAACGCTCGCAAAACTACCATTTTGCCGGAAATTTTTCGCAACACGGGATACAACAAAGATTTTGTATTAAAGACGATGCTTCTGGTACCAATGAATTTTGGCCACAGGGGAAATATTGTATATACAAAAAAGGTGAGGGAGGTCTGAGATATATTTAAAAAAAAAAAAAAAACGACAATGGGTTAATCTGCATTTAGTGTGGCATTTAGTACATTTAGGTAGAACGCTAAAACTTTAAAAAATCTCGTCAAACTCTGTAAAATTTCATTATTAGGAGTTTGTCCAAACGGTTTAAGTGAAGGATTTGTGAAATGGGACGATGAACACTCTTTGATTGACCAACCTAATAAAAAGACTGGAGTTGTTCCTGATGGAATTTACGAAAGCAAGCAAACAACGCTTAATTATTGTTGTAGCACAAAGGGAGACGTCAATACACATATTAGCTTGCCGAATTTAAAGCCTTTTTACTTAATGGCATATGGTTCTCCCTTATGTCAACGGGTGACTGGTACACGTGTAAGTTAAGAATTGGTTTGTTTTAAATTTTCTACAGTTCTTTAATTTTTAAAAACAGAGTTATCTCCGCACCATACTTAAATGAAGTAAATATGTGCAACGTTGTTTATAAAAATTGTTTGTTAGTAAAAATTTAAAGCTAAAGTTATACGCAAAAAAAATCAGATTTGAGAAAGGAACAAGAAGCAAGCTTTGCTTGAGTTAAAGTAGATAAAGAAAACGAATACTGTAAAACAACTAATACTTTATTAAAGCAAGTGAAAAAAATTTGAATGAAAAGTAAACATTTAGTTAAATGTGGTAAACCACCAAATATTCAGTATTGTTCAAGACTTGAAAGAGTAAAAAAAAAAAAAAAAATTATATCAATACAAAATCATAAAATGAGAGTACTAATTTACTCTTTATTTTACTTTGCTTCGCTAATTTTGCTCGATTTTTTTTTGCCTCGATTTCGCTCGATTTTATTGGAAGAATTTCATTTTAACAGATCAATTCAAAATAATAATTCAGAATATACTGATAAAAAACTTTTTACACACGTTGATGACATGTCAATTAAGGTAACATTTAGACCTAAATTGACAAGGTAAGTAGATTTACACCTTATTTGATTACGTCAACAATTATCTTCTTTTTTTTAAACTATTTTTCAGGTCAAAAAATTAAAAAAAAGGAGATTGGAGCAGAATTTTAACAAATGGAAATGTCACTGCTGAGAAAATACCAAAATGAATATTTTCCTGAAAGAGATTCGCACAACTTACTTTACAAGAAATCAAGTTTTCAATAACAATTTATTTTTGCAAAATTCAAATGCACAGAAAAACGTAAAATAAGAGTAAATAATAATTTTCTCCAAGCAGTCAGACTTTCAAGCTTTTCAACAAATTAAGCAGCATTTAGCGAAGTTTTTTCTATTTTAACTAGAGAAAGTGATAAAGTAAAACCACTATGAAATGTTTGAGCTTATGACTTAATAATTTCAGAGCAAAGTATCTCAAACTTATCTACTTGCATTTATGGACGTCTTGCGTTGCCAAGATCGTTGCTATAGAACTTTCTCTTAAAAAGTTCATTTATCCTAAAATCAAAAAAAAAAATTTTGGGAGCCAACTTTTTGTAAATAATTCTACAATAAATTATTCCATAATAAAATGCTAATCAAATGAGCAAAGTATCAAAAATATATTTTTTTTGCAGATTTTTACAAAATATAAGGTGTTCCACCTTAAATAAAATGTTTGAGAGTGTAAAATTGAAATGAATGACTAAATATGAGTCTATTTTTAGACATCAATGGAATTTATTAAGTTTGACGACAACGATAAAGGAAGCGAGAGTAAATTTGGAGGCAGCTATCCTTATGGTCCGAATGAAGACTTGTTTAACACTAAAATATATTACTGCTACTACGAACCCGGGGAAGAATCTACAGACGATTTAGGAACGGGCAAAAAAGTGCTATCAACGGTAAGAATACTTGAGCTGTTTTTACGACTTAAAGTCTATTTGAGAATGTTTGGTCAGACCTTAAGGTACTTGTAGAAGTTAGAGCAACATTTTCTCTGAATTTTAATAGGAACACACAAAAGCTTCTTCCTCCGGTTTGGCAGTGGCCATTGGATGTGGGGTAGCAGGGGCAATAGTAGGAACTGCATCCATAGCGTTTGCTACTAAAAGAATTTTAGCTTCAAGGTCAAAAGGAGAATTTGATTTAGCTGACATGGATCCACAGCCTGATACACCTTAGGAAAATAAACACACATTTACCAGAGCGTAAAGATATTAAAAAATAGACCTCTCATAGCAGTTTGTAAGTTGGAAGCAGCATGCTTATGCACCATGTAAATAAATAAATTTGTGGAACAAAACACTGTAAAATAATAGTGCACCAAGCCGCCTAAAATAACGGTACCGAAGCATGTTGACGCAGCCAAACAACACTGACGCAGAAGCTTATATAAAGCACAATTTACCCTTTTAACTACATTCACAAGGATTATTTAATAAAGATAAATTTTTTAATCATTATTCACACTGATTTATAAGTTTTTATTATATACAACATTTTGGATTTTGTAAAAAAATTATAAAAAGAAAATATTTAGTGTTGGCATCCACACTAATGAAAATTCTACGACATTCACAATGTTTCTTTTTTAATCTTCTTCGCTAAAAGAAGAAGCGGAATCGTCAGAATCATTGGAAGAATCGACATCACCAGTGTTTAAACTCTGCGAACCAGAAGGAGCGAGAGCATCTGGAGTGCTGAAAAAAGAAGAAACATGATTGGTATCACAATAAACAGTATAACAAAACCGATAGACGAGTGCAAGATTTAATAAACTGTAATATTTTTTACTTAGCTTTTTATTATCTACTTGAATTGCACAAAACTGTTTAATTCATAAAGGCCACCCAAAAGTATTGGGTTGATAACTAAATTCCCGCCATTTTCCAAAAAACGTTAACAACTAGTCTCTTGTTATTTACAACCTCTTTCTAACGTCAACATGATTTCCAATGCCTTGTTAGTAGATATCGGCCGGTTACGACTCGAAAAATTCAACCAAGTTCACAGTTTTACATCAGTATAGGAAACGAAGTTCCGCACATAGTATTTAAAAGCAGGTGTGAGAGCAGTTCCTTGCCATGGGCTTAAACGGCTTCCTGAGTCATAATGGCGATAGCAAAAGAACTCCATGTTGCCGATTATGTCTTACTTCTATTATTGATAGCTTAAGCGTGCGGAACACATGCTCCACGCTTCACACAAACCTTTTCTATCGAGTGAAGGTGCTTCTTTATAGCATGACTAGTAACCCTATTTTTCTGCCAGTTCCCTTGTCATTTGACACGAATTTTCTTGAAAACTTGGCTTAATTGTTCTTAATCGAATTCAAGTAGACGACCAGAACGAGGAGCTTCAGCTTTTGCTGACTTAGAACCCTGATTAAAAGCAAAAAGGAGGTATCGAAAATGGCCATTTTTCCTAAACTTGATATTCCGTTTTAATGATATGAAAATTAACATAAATTAACGGGAACAAAGAAGAAACCAAACAGATACCGGTAGAACAAAACATTATCGTTCGAATGATTTTAGAGCATCATGGGAAGATTTTTTTTATTACATAAAATTTGAAAAAATAGCGAGAACTTAGTTGCCGACCCAATATATAAAATGATTTGAAAACAGAAATTTGTATTCGCTTAGACATTTATGATTTTGACAGGCAACCACAACATATTTCCTCCCTAAATCTTTAAAATTATAAATAGAAACGGAGCATAAACGTTACTTACTCCAGTAGATCAGGATTTAAACCCTCCATAGCAACTTTAGCTTTAACAGCTAAGAGTGGGACTCCCTATAACGAAAAAAAAGAGATTATATCAAAAAATTAAAAAATATCGAAATACTTTCTTAAAAGAGTATATCCAAAAAAAAAAAAAAAAATGCATTAAATTTTACGTTCACTTACAACATTCAACATCTTAAAAAACTTCATGTAGCGAGGGTCTTTCGAAACAGTTAGGCCTGAACACGTTGATAAAATATAAGAAAAGGG
Organism: Hydra viridissima; assembly: GCF_058129835.1. NCBI lineage: Eukaryota > Metazoa > Cnidaria > Hydrozoa > Anthoathecata > Hydridae > Hydra > Hydra viridissima. The sequence continues at coordinate 23,299,042 of NW_028324301.1, read as the reverse complement.
ACTTTACTTCTAATGAGAAAAAATATGTTAAAAGAATGTCAAACTAAGCTTCGAAAAACAATTTAATAACCTAAACATTAAGTTACCTTGAGTTTTAGGTGGAACTTCTAAATACAAAGAATGCAAGTCATTTAAAAATAACAAAACCTGGTTCACATGCACAAACTTTTCATAATTATCATTCAAGCAAAGCAATAAAAATGCAAAAAAAAAAAAAAAAAAAAAAAAAATTTGTTTTAGTAAATTAACGATGATGCAGTCATACCTGTTGCTTGAACATCTACATTCTAAAAAAATAAAACAAAAAAATTGTTTGAAAAATCATTTTTTTCAAACAACACGTCATGAAAGAAAAAATTTCAAAGATTGTCTTCCATTTGCTGATTAATATTAAAGAAGTTAAAGAGGGAGATTTTCCCATGCAAAAAAATTTTTTACACACACGACGAATTTGAGTTAGCATGGATATTTTAATTGTAAACAAATATTCAAAAAATGTAAAAGAAAAGAGATATGCTTCAGTAACTATCAACATAGTTACTGATATAACATCACTAATCTGTAATTCTTTGACGGAGTGTAAGACTTGCAAGATTTTTTTGTCAATCAAATAATTTGAAAGCTGGAAAGGATCAATTCACTTATTGATTTGAATATTCTACTGCCTACTGGTTTCTAAAATAGTTACTCCATGAAAATCCTTTTTAAAAAATTAAAAGTTTAATTGCTGTCAAATAAATGAGATGTCTGTTAAATACAAAATGAGATGTCTGTTAAATACAAAATTCAACACTCTTTAATCATTAACTACTCAAAAACTACTTAACTGATTTTTCTAATTTTTTTGCAGAAGGAGCCTAATGTGTTGTTGTTTGATTGCATTGGTTTTCAGTATCGGTTAACATTACTATTGGGTTAAAATTGAGTAAACAAATTAAATTGAGAAAAAGTATTGGAAATTTTTCTTCAAAGTCCTTTTGTCACAAGTTGATATTTCAAAATTGACCATTGTTGATTGATATTCAACTGTATTTATTTTGAGTCAATGTAGAGACTCATTCTATTAAAATAAAAATAGGAAGTGAAAAAAAGAAAGAATTTAAAGACAAATATATAACAAAATCAATAATTTGCTTCATAAAGGGAAACCCATGTTAGCCCAGAGCGATCTTTCAAAAAATTTAAATCCAGCCAAGATTTGATAAGAAAAGTACTTAAATCTGAAAAGTATAAAGCATATCATAAAAGGAAAACTCCAAAGCAATCCATGGAGAAATGAAAGCAATTTGTCATTCAATAAACTATATAAACTTTTCAACTGAGAAAACCTGTGCATAATTGAATATAATGAAATCTATTGCATTAAAGGCTTTTCACAATTGCCAGGCTAGCAATATTTTTATCAGTAAAAAGATAGATGTTTCCAACAAATTTAAGTATATTCAAACTGAAAAATTTGCTTCCAAGTTCCTTGTATGTAAGCAATCTGCTCCTTTGGTTTAAAAAGTGCACCATAGATAAGTCACAAGACTTTGAGCTTGGATATGTTTATAGAAGAATGCTTAAAGAAATGCCTTTTGCCGTTCATAAAACACATGATATTCCCACAATATTTTAGCCTGATTTGGCTACAATCCACTACTACAAGAAGTATCTAGAATGATCTGAACATAATGGCGTCAAAGTGGTAACAAAGGAAGCAAATCCTCCAAATTGTCATGAGTAGCAAGTTATTGAAAGTTATTGGTCAATTATAAAATTATAAAAGAAATCCTATTGAAAAGCAAGAAATTAACTTCAGATAAAAAAGATTTTAGGAAAAAGCTGATAGCAGCTTCAAAAAAAGCAAAATCCAGAAGATGATGTTAAGAACTCCCAAAAACATTTGGTTTACATTTTAGCATTTAACTAAAAATGTAAAAAATGATTGAAGTAAGTAAATAATTTAGATAACTTTATAGTGTAAAAAAATTAGAAAAATCTGCGAAGTAGTCTCTGAGTGATTAACACAATTAAAGGGTACAGAATTTAATTGTTTAAATGATAGGATGTACAATATTATTAAATCCTTAAAATTTCAAATAAATATTACTCAAATTTTATAAAATTTTCACTTAGCTAAACTGTACAAAGTACTAAGAAGAAACACAAAAATATAATTATTATAATTATTTTATTAACATAATTAACACTTTTGAAACAATTTCAACTCTCAATGTGTTGAGTAAAGATTCCTTAAGTTACTCAAAAATTTTTTTAACAGAGAAATTAACAAGTTATATAATAAATTTGTAATGGGTTATTTATACAAGTAGTGGTTTAAAGTTCAATGGCTTCACTCAACAGTTCAATAACTGTTCAAAAGTTGACACCCGATTGTTGACAAAGATTTGCTACACAGCAGCGCAGACCACATTTGATGATCAGTTTAATTCAGATTTGAATGTATGTCTTGTAAAAAAGTTTCTGCTCTGGCATATTTAACATGATGACAACAGTTCTTCATTCCCAAAAACTGTAATTGAATTCTTTGGATTTTTTTTTGGGAGAATTTTATTTCTGATAGTTCACTAAAAACATCTTTCCTCAAACTAAAATGACATAACCATAAGAAACAAACCTGGACTGGCACTTCACTAGGTTGAGATGGAGTGTTGGTAGGTTGAGATGGAGTGTTGGTAGGTTCTTCAATCTTAGCTTGTGTTTTGACAGGACCAGTTATATCATCTAATCCTGGGATGGAAGACAGCTAAGGAGAAACAGACTTAGCATAAAACTCATCCTAATAGCAAATTATAGAGAACAATAATACTACTTCAATTGCATGACTTTTTCAGACCTTTGCTTCAAGTATGCTTAAAGTTATTTCTAATTTTTGGATTTTTGCTTGAAGATCTTTCAATTTCTGTTTTAAAAAGAAATATAAAAAAATGAAAAGTAAAGTGAATAAATTTTTCTTTGTAAAATAAAAGATTCATAAGTTCCAAAAAGCATTTTCCAAAAAAGTAATTAAAAACCCTTTACTAAACTACTTACATTTTCACAATCTCCAGAAAATCTGTTTAGAAATCTAACAGTGTTTGTCACAAAATGATTTAAGAAAGCCAATGTACGCTTATAGTTAATAGCAGGAGTCTAAATATTTGGAGTAACAGCTTTTAAAAGCTGTTGTACTTTAATCAGGGAACAGAAGATGCTTCAGAAAATAGGTGCATAAAAAACATACATATTACTAACACACACATACTGTAGAAAACTTACTTGCTCAAGATTGACAGCAGCTCCAATAATAGCATATTCATTTAAATCCATTTTTTAGCTAAACCAGCTGATTTGTTAAAAAAATCAACTAGTCAATTAGACCAGATTGTTGTTATACTACAAAAAAAGGTATGGAAATGAAGAATAACAATTGAAGAAAGTAGATCTAATGCTTTCAATGAAGTATTTTATGTTGTTTTTTCTTATAAGTAGTATTTTTAATGAAACTTCTTTATATCAAAAATCTATTTGCTCTTTGGTTTTAGCAAAAATACTTGAAAATCTTAAAGCTAACTAAAAAAATCAAGAGAGATTCACACCACATTTAGGTAGCTGAAAGAATGCTATTTCCACCTCTTTGATCCCAAGTCAATCTTTGATTTCACTAAAATCCATCATTTTATTTTTAAATAGTTAACTTATAGTTCCTATTGATAACAAGAGCTATCAATAGTAATATAAACCCAAAAAAACAAATCAGTACCAAATGATAAAAATTTTAAAAAACAAAACAACTTTTCTTTCTGATTTATGCCAGAAATACTGGCCAGTTCTATAACTGGTTTTTCTGCTATAAACTGACCAGTTCTATATTGGAAACTAATATAGAAATAGCCAGCTTTTAGAATATTACTACAATTTTATATTAAAAAGTTTTTTTTAATCTTTACAGTTTTTTTTACAGATTTTCTTTTCCTCTACTTCTACAGATGCATGTTAAGCTATTTCTTCTCATTAAGATAATATGTTTAAAGAATTTTCACAAATGTCTTGGCAAAACAAGATCTATATTTATTCAATTAATTCTGTTTAATGGATTATCCTTCATAACTAAATGCTTAATACCAATTTTATTTTTTAAAAAAAGATCCAACTAAATGAGAAACTTTAAATAAAGTAAAACAAATATATACTACTTATACTAATACATACTACAAATATATATATACTACAAACAAACACTACTTATACTATTTTTCATTTTTAAAATAAACAATAAGAAAACATTATTTATACAAATTTTGACATAAATATTGAAAGCAATAACCATTCAAGTTAATAATTCTTTCCATAGTTTGATTCTGATAAAAATAAAATATACAAGTATTAACAGTAAGACATTTTTTAAAGTCAAATAAATAGGTTTAAGAAAAGTAACGTCTTTCTCAAAAATGCCTATTGTGGTGGTTGATAGGGGATTTGCTGGGAACCACTAGAATATGGAGGTGGAGGCAAAGATGGAGGCACATCACGGTTTCCTATGTTTTAAAAAAAATAAACAAAAAATATCAAAATATCATTTTAGTAAAATTTAAAAAAAAAACATTTAGTACTAACATTTTAAAAGAACTTAAATGAAAATGTTTTTAAGAAAGGTACTTATACTTAATTTTATATGCTTGTATCTGGAGTATAACTAAAATAATTCAACCTAATAATTTTATTAAATACTTGTTTGCAATATTAATCTAAGTTAATAATATTATAGACAGCTGCTTTATTCTGAAAATCCATTTATGAAAACAAAATTATGAACAAAATATCAAAATTTATTTAGTAGAACCAAATCAAACCCCCTAGAAAAAAACTATAAAAAAAAAAGTGACTTTTACAGAATTCGGAGATCTCAGCAATAAAATTCAATTTAATTTTTGAACTGGATTTTTAATGTTTGAACTGGATTTGCAAAACATAAAGCTAATTATTATTTATAAACTGATACTTTAACAAACTTTGATATAAGTAAAGCATGTCTTTTGTCTGCAACTTTGCAACTAATTTATAATATTCAACCATAGGGGAGAGGGATGAGCATTGGAACACAGGGAAATATTCAGCCGTTTTAAATCAATTTCAACTTTTGAATGCAGATACCAAATTTTGTTTATAATCACTTCTTCCGCAGAAAATAATGTTAGGTTTTAAGCATTTGTTACCTGTAAACTTACCTTTTGTTTATTTTGCTGCTTGGTTGATTTTTTAATGCTTAACTATGCATGGTGAATACGCAACTTTTTAGACTTTACTTTGTTTTTATTGCTTTAATTTGTTCAAACTTAAGTTTAAATCTAAAACTCAAAAAAAAAAAAAAAAAATTTCACTTTAAAGCACTCACTCGTAAAGGGTGAGGATTGGTACATTGAGATCAGGAAGAATTGGTGCAGACTTTTTAATATCTGTTAAATATATTTTTTACAATCTAATTCTATTTCTTAAATGCTTTGTAAATGCTTTTATACACAATGCACTATACACTATGCAATTTAAAAATAATTGTTTAAATACTAGTTGTTTAAACAAATTATCTATGTTTTTTGATATGTTATAAAATATTTTGTTGCTTTTAAAATCTGTTTAATTTTTCATTCATATTGCACTTTTTTTTTGGTGAAATTTCTTACTGTAATAGTATTAACACATTACGTACCAATGCTCCCCCATGTTAAGGGGGAGCATTGGTACGTACATTGTACGTACGAACATAAGGTACAAAAACTATGTTTAGAATTCAAAACTGTTGTACTTAACCATTAAATATTTCTAAACAGAGACAAATATTAAAAATGTTGCTAATGCATTTAAAAAATAGCGAAAATTATTTACTTCCAATTTTTTCTGTAATTCTTTTTTTTTTTTTTTTTAATTTCTTGTCCAAATGTACCAATGCTCCCCTCTCTCCCCTACAACAGAAATACACCCTTAACCTCTTCCTGGCCTAAAAGTAATTTCACATAAAATATTTAAAAAAAAAAAAAAGAAAAAAGAGAAGGTGATTGCTGCAGTTATTTGTTAAATTACAATGCATCCAACTTACACTTAAGTTTAGGTCATTCAATTCAAGATGCATTACACTACAAAAAAAATTATGTAGTGTATTAGTAGTTCCCAAAAGCATATAAAGTTGATAAGTTGCTAATAGAACTAATTTAAAAGATGATTTTGAATGATTCCAGACTGAAATTTTTAAAAGTTCCAAATCATTTTTAGGAATACCTAACAGACTCAACAAAGCTGCAAAATGAAACTTTTAATTAAATCAAGATGCCATATAAATACTCAAACTTCTATTCAAAAAGTTTTTCTTCTAAGAAGAAATTTTATGCAGTAAACATAAAATCAAATTTACTTTTGCTAAACAAGTTATGTTACTAAGATGTCTTTGCACTTTGCATGAATCATATTTACTAGCAGTACAGCTATGCTGAACATCTGAGCAAGTTTTGGGAAGTTAGACCTGACCAGTGCTTAAATCTTTCATCACCTACATCAGATCACCACATCAGCAACTTTTCCAGCTTTACAGTTAACAAACTAACCACTTAATGTGCACATTTAGATTAAAGGGAGTGCGAACACTTTTTGTAAAACCATATTAATCAAAATTGAATTAACTCTAGTGATACAATAAATAAAAAATTATACATAATGGGATAACCATTTATATATAATTTAATTATAATTTCTTCTCATTATTTATGAGTTGTTTTCTGAAATTAATTCGTAAATACTTTGTAATTTTACTTCGTATCACGAAAGATGTGGTTGGAGAATTTCCTTTAGGCATTTGAGTTTGAAAGGTGAATTACTCAAAAACATTCCTTCAGGTTTTCTGGACTTATTATTTGATCAGCTTTAGATTCCAGAGATGTAATATTTCCCGAAATAGTTTTATTTTAATGTAAAGATTCCTTTAGGCATTTGAGAATGAGTAAATAGTAAAAATTGGTGTAAGGTATTTAGGAAATAGTATATCATAATGCATAAATTTAAAAACAAGGTTTTAGTTTGTAGTGTCCGATGGCCAAGGTGTGAATTCCGTCTTCTAAGATGAATCTTTTGTCGTCGTTAGCGCTGAGTGCTACTTTGTTGATTAAGATTTTGAAATTAATTATAATTGAGATAACCATCTTACTTTTTATAGTTATCATTTTTAATTTGTTTGTTTTGATTATAAATAATATGCAAAAATATAGCTTTACTGTACAAAGTATTCATTAAAAAAAAAAAGTTCCAAGTCTCTAAAACCATTTTATCTTTACTTATAAATATTTTGTCATTTTTTGATCTGTTCAAAATTACCATTCAAACGCATAAACTATTTTATTCAAAGAGCATACACAAGATAACGTTTCTTGACCAGAAAACAGCTTAAAAGAATAATTCTTTTTCATATTGCAGCCCTTTAACTTTATTGAACAAAAAATATAAAACTTACAGTTTTTAAAATTTTTTTAAAAAGCAACCTTTATAATGAAAAATAGAAACATCTAATGATATATTTTGAATTACTTAAAGAGTAAACAACATGCATCTTACTGTTTAAAACTTAAATTTTTTAAAAGTATTTGAAAACTTGAAGTGAAAAAATACCTTTATTAAATTTTAAATAATTTGTTTTTTTGTTTTTTTTTTAAATAAATTTTGACTTTAATGAAAACATGAGTGTTCAAAAATCATTAGATTATTATTCTCTTACTCAACTGGGCAGACTTGAATAACTACAGGTCTGCCTAAAACCATTTAGAAAATAAATTAGGAAAATACTTATAAACTTAACTACCTTGGTATGGATAATAAGGTGTCTGAGTATAAGGATACATAACAGGTTGATTTGCTCCAGCTGGAGTTGACTGAAAATCTTGTTTAACAGGATATGTAGTTTGTGGTCTGTAACCTCCTTGTAATGGTGGGTATGCACTTTGAATTTGCTGTTGCTGATATACCTGGTGTTGATACACCTGCTGCTGAGGATAAATATACTGTTGAGGATACCCTTGAGATTTTGGATAAGTGTTAGATGCAGAATCAAAGCCTTGAGTAACTGTCTGAGAAACAGATTGCCTTTGTTTATATGAGCGAAAACAAAAAAAGGCACCAATTGTAATTACAGCCAAAACAATAATAATTCCAAAAATATATTCCCACTTTATTCCTAACACTGCACCTGCTTCATCTAAAAAAATTGTTTTACAGTTTAAAACTTAATCATAAAAATGAAACTCATCATCAACATTTTATCAGTTTAATAGCATAATCATAAATAAATAAACATAATAAAAATGCAATATATAAATTAATATCTAAATATAAATTTTGACTTTTTTCATATTTAAAATTAAACTTGATGGTAATGCAGTGCAATTAAAAAAAAAAACAACTTAAATACAACAATCATAACAACTTACCATCGTCATAAGCTACAAACCCAACAACAAAGCCTCGACTTGTGTATGATTTTGTGAATCTGGATACAGCCATCTCAATTTCCAACTCATAATAACTTGTAATTATAGAAAAAGGTGATTTCTTTCCACAAAACTGCCATGTTTCTTTATGAGAAGTTTTACCAGATTTTTTACCTAAAAGATATCTTTTTGTGTTTTACTAAACTTTAAGAACAAAAAATGTTTAAGAAGTTTAAATTTGTTCAATACATATACACAGCTGTGTATTTCTGAATATTATACTATATGAAGGGGTCAGGGCAAAAACAGGGTATGTCAGTTTTTGAAAATTTTGAGATTTGTTTATTGACATGTTATACAAATCATAGGCTACACTCTATATTGAATTTGAAGCAAAAAAAACAAAAACTAAGGGGCCAATTTAGGGATTAAAGAATACCCCTCCTACATAAAAACAGGGAATGTATTCCTGTTGCTACCGTAAAACCAGGAATGTCAAATATTTTTTGTTTTGAAAAGAATAAATACGGCCAAAAAAATAATGGCAGACACACATCCTGAAATCACAAAAAAACCTAGAAAAAGTCAAGTAGACGGCAGAAAACGAGGCAGTAAAAAAAATTAAAACTTTCAAGTCATATAATAGACGAGTCTTGTAACTGCATTCATTTAAAGTGTTTTGAAGTTATTAGTTTGCAAGATAGACAAACAATTTTGAACAAGTTTAATCAAATGCCATGTAAAGACCAACAGGATGCTTTTTTGACATCGATTATAACTCCAATGGAAGTGAGACAAAGAAGACCTAGATTACGAAGTAAAGAGGAAGATTTACACTGCTATTCTTATCAATATCACTTATTAATAGCAAGAGACTCCCTTGTAAAAGTTCAAATTTGTTATAGAGCACTTCTTTCTATATTTAACATAAGCAAATCTAGACTTGAAAGAATACAGGTCTTAACAACGACTGGTAAGTAGATGTACATTTTCATAAAGCAAGTAGTTTTTTTTTCAAAATATTTTCAGGGTACACACAAACTTATTTATTGGCAAGTTAGTGCAAAAGCAAACTCAAAACTAATAAAAAAGTTGTCAAGTATATTATTAAAGAAAGTTTATTGGATTATGATTTTAAAAAAGTTCATAAGTTTTTGGTATTATATACCACTATAAACCAATGAGCATATATTGGATTTTTATTTGTAATTTATAATAAAATTAAAATAATTTAAAGTTTCAAAATATAAATGTAAAAATGTTTTTCAGCCTAGTAATCATAATCGTCATATCCATTTTCCTCTTTCAGTTTTGGTTCTTTTAGTTTGAGAATTGGTTTGCTCTTTTTTTAAATTCTGTTAAAACATGTTACTTTTTTGATAGGAATGTCACCCAAAGATGAAAGAGGGAAACACATGAACCGTCCTCGAAGTTTTACAAAAGACAAAAATGAGAGGATCATAAATCATATCCGATCTTTTAGAGGGCAGCAGTCTCATTACTCTCTCAAAGATTCTAAGAAAGTCTACCTTCCTGAAGATCTTAATCTTAGCAAGATGCATGCAATGTTTTTAAAAAGTCACTCAGGTGAATCCTGTTATAGAGAAAGTTATAGGTAAGCAAAAAAACAAAACAAAAATTTATTGTGGCTGATTTTTTAGCAATATTTATAACGTTGTAGACAGTTCTTTTTTATCTTAATAATATCAAATTTTACTAGCATTGTTTTTTTTATACTCAGATGCATATTTGATAAGGAGTTTAATATTGCCTTTGGTTACACAAGAAAAGACACATGTTTGACATGTGATAGATTTAAAATAGATTTGTCAAATAGCCATCCTCAAAATGAACTAGGAAAACTTCTAGCTGAGTGAGAGCTTCACTAGAGGAAAGGAAACATTTTTTATGAAAGGAAAACTGCTGCTGTACACAGTGCACACTCTTTGACCTGGTTTGCTGCAATTGCATTTGATTTTACAACCAATGACACATATTACAAACGAAAACTTTCTTTATATACTTTTAATACACATAGTCTGGGAGCTAAAAAGGTTTACCTTTTTTTATATGATGAGACAATAGGAAAAAAGAATCGAATGATGTAGCATCAATGTTGTTGCACTACTTTATTGAAATCCTGTCTAAAGAAGTCATTCATCTTCAACTCTTCTGCAATTCATGTCCTGGACAGAATAAAAGTTGGACTATGCTACGATTTCTTCACTACATGGTCCATCAGAAAAAAAAATTTGAAAATATTAAACTATCAGAGGACACTCAAATATGGATTCAAATAGACAATCCAGCTGACTGACATAGGCAATTTGATGATGCAAGAAAAAGCCCTTTTCCCTTTCATTTAATTTCAGTTGAAAACACCATGTTGCTAAATATAGAAAAGCACATTAAAAGTTTATATTTTCCTCATACCTATTTCGTCAGCAAACTATAAAGACCTACAACATCTCAAACTCTTTTGCAAGCTTGATGCACAAGAACTTTATGACTATCTTTTGTATGAAAGAGACGGTCAATCATCTCTTGTAAATGATTACTCTGACTTAGATGAAGAAGAAGGAATTGAATTGTAAAATTTAAATTTAATCTTGTTTTTTACTTTTTGATTGATCGTATATTTCTTTTAAGGGATTTTATACATGCATCTAATACATATATTTGTACGTATATAGAGACAAGTTGCAAAATTCAATAGCAAACCAACAGTTTTTGTAACTATTTGAAAACATTACATTTTTTCATTCATTCTAAGGTCAATAAAAAATAAAAATCAAGATCAAACTTCTTCTTGTAAGATTAAGGGGTAAAGGAAGTCTTTGAAAATTGATTTTGAGTTTTCTCAGTTTGCAAAAAACTGACATCCCCTGTTTTTGCCCTGACTCCTTTATATATTTAACACTATTAAAATTTCACAGCAGCATCAGAAGTTAGATTCCAAATTATCTTCAATATCAGAAGAAAATGAATAGACAGCTACTCTCAAGAATACACCATCCTAATGATGCCAAATGCAAGTCTACCAATTACTATTGGGAACATAAACTAAAAACTTTCAACATTGAAAAAAGTATTTGCAACAAAGCGCACACTTTGAAACAATAAAAGCTAGACAAACCTTGGAACGAACTTGGAGTAGCAAATTTAACATATATTTGTCTTCTCAAATAAACTAAACTCTTTTTTTGGAACTAATGATTGCATCAACATTTCAACAGTGCATCAAAAATACATAACTTTAAATATCTTCTATTGACAGTTGTGTTCTTATATTTACATAACTTATCAAAAAATATATAGTGTGCAGAAGCAATTCACAGATATTTTTGATGAAACAAAACCTCATTAATTTTCTAAAAGTTTGATTTTAAGGCAATGTTTGTACAAGAAAAAAAAATTTTGTAATTTTTTATTTCAGTCAAAAAACCTAGCTGAGAGTTTCCTAATTTGTTATAGTAGATCAATTGAAGAAGACTCATTGTAAATTAGAGTTACACTCTACCATAAAACCATAAGTCCTCTTTTAACCATAATGAATCAACTTTTGTATAGCAAACTTTATTAAAAGTAAATGTATATAAAAAAAACAAACAAATTTTTATTCCAAAAGTATTTCTATAAAAGCTAGTTTACTTTCAACATGTCTTAAATCTCTTTACTTAAACTATATCTTTGGTCCCGGCTAGAAAGGGCTTAAGTCAATTTGACCAACTTTTGAGACAGCAGTATCAATGTTTGAAAATTCCTTTTAAATATTTTGTAACATGAGTAATATTCGTCACTGACTTATGCCAATTGGACCAAAAAAATCAGCAAAGATTAAGCTTTAAATCTATGAAAAAAAGTTTTTTTGTGAAAAATTGAGCTAAGCCCTTTCTACCCGTGACCAAAGATATATACTTAAGGGAATAATATAAGTATACCTCGAACAAGGACCTTATCATTGTAACAAGACCCTGCAGAACCAGTATCATAAATATCCAAATCCATAAAATTGAGTTTAATAACTTTACTATTGCTGCCAGTTTGTATATCCCATTCACATTCATTTGTCCATGGAAAGTTATAATGACCATATGGATGAGGCCAACTAGGACTAAGGATGGTTCCTGAATATCTCTTTATCTTTGATGATCTAAAAGAAAATGATACTTTATTGAAACAAACAACAAAACTTAAAAAATCAAAAATACTTAACTTAATTGACATTTGCAATAAATACAATTGATTTGATATTTTAATACCTTGGCCTGCAAGAGCATTTTTTTGGTTAAAAATCAAGACAAACTACCAAGAAAAGTTCAAAGCTTTTTTATTTAAATGGATACCAGAGAGCCTATGTACTTTTTTTTGAAAACTCTTAGTTTATTAGAAAGAAAAATATTATTGAAATTTTTTTTGTTTAACAAAGAACTTTGCTAAAGTGAAAACAAAAATATACAAAAGCTAACACAAATAAGTAAATTTAAAAGAACTTTGATTTTTTCTTTGATTAACAAAATTCATTAAACATTGTATTAAATGTTTAGCAATTTATTTTTTTTATTAATCTTAAATTTTAAATTTATTAATCAAAAGCTTCATTAAATTTTCATTGATCAAAGTAGTTACAAATATACATTTAAATTTCATTATTAGAAGCTAACTTTTGTTTCATATATATATATATATATATATATATATATATATATATATATATATATATATATATATATATATATATATATATATATATATATATATATATATATATATATAGTAATAATAGTAATATTTCATGCTGTGCTGGACAAAGCCAGTGAGTGTGTTATCACGCACACTATGACAGCAGTTATGCTTGATTGCTGCTCAACTAGCAATCAAGAGTTCCTTTAAAACAATTAACTGATTTCGCTGTAACAATTTTAGTCGAAAGTAAATTCCATGCATTTGCAGTTCTATTAAAAAAGAAATGTTCTCTTGAAGGGTGTTTAGCAAATTCTTTATGATATTTAAAACAATTTCCTCGCAAACAGTTACTAACAAGTGGAAAACATTTTCTACTGTTTATCTTTTCAATACCATGCAAAAGTTTGTATAGTTGAATTAAATCTCCCCCTTTTCTTCTTTCAGTTAGCATTGTCAAGCCTAAGGCAATGAGTCGATCTTCATATTTGAGGCAACTAATTGATGAAACAAGTTTAGTTACTCTACATTGTATTTTTTCAACTGCATTACAGTCTCCTTTCATATAAGGAGACCATACTGGAACAGCAAATTCAAGAAGTGGGCGAATAAACGTTAAATAGAGAGATTTCATAAGTTGACAGTCGAATCTTGCAAACGATTTCTTTATCCGTCCCAGCATTTGATTTGCTATCTGATTGTCATGGTTACTTGATTCTTCCATTTTAGATTTGTTGAAAAAATAACTCCAAGATCTTGTTCAGACCCAGAATCTTGAAGTTGTATACCACTAATGAAAAATGGATGGTTCTTATTGTTGGAGCCATAATGCATTACAACACACTTTTTTATGTAGAATTTTAGCAACCAATCTTGAGTCCATTCAAATAATTTATTTAAGTCATCCTGTATTTCTTTTACACACAAATCTGAATTTACTATTAATAAAACTTTGGTATCATCTGCATATAACTTTGAAACGTTTTTGATTGTATCTGGCAAATCATTAATGTAGATAACAAAAAGAAATGGTCCAATAACCGAACCCTGTGGCACTCCACTAAAAACATCAACCCAATCAGAGACAATTTCACCGCTAACCACTCTCTGTCTCCTATTTCTTAGAAAGGATGAAATCCATTTTAGTACTAATCCATCAATACCATAAGCTTTAAGTTTTAGCAACAATCTGTTATGAGCAACTGTATCAAATGCCTTTGCAAAATCCAGTAGAAAAACATCAACTGGAGTATGATTTTCAATGTTTAATGTTATAAAATCTATTGTCTCTAATAGATTTGTTGTACATGATTTTTTCTTTATGAATCCATGTTGTTGTTCTGATAGCAAATTGTTGTTATAAAAATGAGTTTCAATTTTTGTTAGAATAATACCTTCTAGTATTTTGCACACCACTGAAGTTAGGGAAACTGGTCTGTAATTAGCTGCCACTGCTTTGTCACCTTTTTTAAAGAGAGGTGTTATATTTGCAGATCTAAATTGAATTGGGAGCTGGCTTGAAACTAATGATTTTCTGAAAATTAATGTTAAAGGAAGAGCAAACGCCTCTGCAGAATTCTTCAGTAAAGAAGGGTGAAATTTATCGGCCAAAGGTTTTATTTTCATTAAAACTCTGAAGCCTGTTCAAAACATCATTATAACTAATGTCATTAGGAGTAAGATCAGAAAAATTTTCAGCACAATAATTTACTCTTGACTCAAAATTAGGAAGAGAACCATTGGCTTCAATAACAAATACATCTTGAAAACACTTGTTTAAAATATTTACAATTTCAACTTGATCTTGTGAAATACATCCATCATCTTTTCGTAAAGCTTCAATTGAATCTTTTACAACTAATTGAATGTTTATATATTTATATAGCAATTTTGGATTTTGTTTTGCTTTTTTCACTAAGTTTTGTTCATAATTAATTCTGGAAATCTTAATTTCAGATTTTAAAACCCGACATAGTTTTTTATATTCTTTACTTAAATTACTATTTTTCCATTTTCGAGCACAATTTCTATATCTCAAATTTCTCTTTTTTCTAATCAGAGATTTAAGTTCTTTATTTATCCAAGGAGATTTCATATTTATAATTTGTGATACATCAACAGTGGGAATAAATAAATTGCTTGCAATGCTTTGAAATAAATTGAGAAATTTTATCATAATTTGCTTTTTTGTAAACAAATTTATAACAGTTTACAGGAGGAGTTATTACTTTATTTGTAAGAAAGTAATTAAAAAATATAACTAAATGGCCTCTAGTGGTATTACCAAGAACAAACTGTGTATCTATTGTATAACTAACTGTATATATATAAAACAAAAAAACAAAAAACAAAACAAAAATAAAGGAGCAAATAAGAGAAATACCTTGAACATCCAGTACTATATTTAGATGATGTATCTATAGGGAATGCTTCATAAGTAGCAGAAAAAACATTTGATGGACCACCTTTACTTTTTCTATACTCAATCTCAATGCAGCCATCAGCTGCGTATATAGTATGTGGTAATGTTTTCATGTTACGTGTACAGAAACGAGAAACAGAGGTTTTGCTTGAATTACACCTGAAGAGAAAAACATTTCATATAGTGAATTTTCAAGTAAAACCTGGACTGAAAAATCTTAATACATAGAATTATTTTATTTTTTAGAAATAATGACAATCAAAGTAATTGCTATTTTTATAACAATAAGCTAATCAAAGTAATTTTTTATAACATCAAAATGTTACAGGCAAAAGGAAAAGTAAAAAAAATGTATAAATACACAAATAAATTAACTAAATATATCCTTTCTTTGTACCATTTAATCCTTTCTTTACTGTTAATATTTTTGTGACATGCAACATTTTGAGTTACATACAGCTTTGCCCCAAAAGATGTTAAATTACTTAACTTTTTATTTTGAAAAAAGTGTTTACTTCACATTTTTTAATGATAAAGGTAAATTATCTCTGCTGACAAACTAAAAATTCTTAGTTCACTTACATAGATTTGGGGTAAAGTAAGTCAACAAATATATAAGAAAATTGAAAAAGGGTCTTTTTACATCATTTCTATTGAAGCTTGTTTATTATAAAAACACAAACACAAATACACATAAGTATTACTCATACCCAACATAAACTTCAATATGATCTCCATCAGAACATTCAGGCATTGTAGCATCCATTACAAAATTGTCCCAATTAAGTCGAACCCACCGAGAGTTCGCTGAAACATCGATTTGGTAACTACAACTAGTATTAACAACATAATCTGGACTTTTTATAACACCTTTTAAATTAGTAAACTTTGTTATCCCACAATCAGACCATGCTTCACCAAATAGAAATGAAATCAAAAGAAAATAAAACAATTTATCTTTATGCATTTTCACTTTGTTTATAGTTTTTAGTTGTACTTTATTAATTTCATTTGCTGCAACAAAAGAATTTACTTTATTACATTCATATATATACTTTTTTTTAATATATATTACTTATTTATGTATATACTTATTTTACATATATAGTTATTATATTTATTATATACTACGTTACTAATTTGTCATATATAGATAAAAGATTAATAGGCAACTTTATAAACATGCATAATTAATACTGAGGTATTAAGAAATAAGTTTTAAGGTGTAAAACAGCTAAGTAAAACAACTCTAAAAAAAGTAAAAACCATTTGTGATTTATACTTTCAACAAAAAAATAGCTATATTTTTATTATGTCTTTTCATCATAACTTTAATATATTTAAAAAGAACCTTCGTCGAGGAATTATTTTTGCTTAACAAATAACTGGTGCCTTTTTATTTTGCAGACTGAAGAAAGCTATACGGTTCAATAAACACATATGTAAATATTTGGTCAGAATTTTATTACAAAATGGGTCTGGGGATAACACCGGTCAATAGGAATTTTAAGTCTTAACTAATTGTTGCTCCACAGTAATTTTAAAGAAAGAGTTTTATCCAAAATAGTTTACTTTTTTAGCTATTAGTATAAACAACCAAATTTATACTATCCCTTTTTTTAAATATATATATTGCAGATGAAAATAAAGCAGACTTTTATTATGAATTTTAATCAGCTTTATTTACAAGAAAACAATATAAAGCAAACAACTACTGTAACGGAATATGTAAAAAAATTTTTTTCCTGTTATATTAAATATAATTTCTCCATCTAGCCCCAAACTTAGTCCCCACTCTCATTGTATTTCTCCTGATTATGAGGCTCAAAGTCTATCAAGTAACAGACATCCCACCCAACAACAAGTCGTCTTAAAGACAAATTGAAGACGTCTTGAAAATGGTCTTAAAGATGTCTTAAGCTGGTCTCAAATGAAACACAGTAAGTCGTCTTATCTAAGACGTCTTAAAGTTGCCTTATTTAACACGAATTAATGACGGCTTAAAAAGACGTGTGTATAAGTATATGTATATATATATATATATATATATATATATATATATATATATATATATATATATATATATATATATATAAACTTTCAGTCTCCTGCCAATACAACATAAATATATTTATATTAGATTAGAAGGAGACTGGAAGGTGGTGACAGAAAATAGAAAGGTGTGAAAATATGAACTATCCAAATTCAATAACTGAAAAAAAGAGACATGATTTACTATAGAAATATACTTCACAGCATCAACAAAAAAGAGTACATGATTATAAAATTTTGTTAAGATTTTCGTGATGCTGGTGCATTTTTTAATACACCCTGAATAAATTTATGGACTGTCTTCTCCGATTCTTTTGGATATGTCTCTCGGACAGCTGCTAAAAAGAGAAAACTAATAAAACAATAATAGGTCAAGAAAATCATTGTTTTTTTGGAAAGCAGCGTTAGAAGACCAACTTACCAATTACACACTTATAAAGGTGAGTTTCTTTAAAACTTCTCTTTCCGCCCCTCTGTCCTTCCATGTTGAAATTTATCATTAGCGAACAATCCAACATACTGAAAAATCAGGAGGTAAATACATAATTCAGAAAACTGATCATTACTAAAGTTACTAAGGAGAACTTGTTTTCTTATCAGCATAGAAGAGATAAATTGATCATCTTTACAAAGAACTTCATGGATATTTTTTATCATATTCTTTATTGAAGTGATTAAATGAAGCAAAAATACTTACTTCCTTGATCTATCGGAAAAACAACATTCCTCTGAGTAGCAGTGGTAGTACTTGCAGCGGGTGTTCCATTCAAGCAAGCCGAATATGGTATGTCTAAAATAAGTTGTGTTAACTTTTTGTATAAGACTTCAGTATTTAAATAATACTTGTTAATGTTAAAACAAAGTCAGACAGTGTGCAGATAATATTATTATTTTCACATATAAAGATCTATACTGGTTTTCATTAAGCGGGAACTATGAAAGAGTAGCCAAAAGATAAAAAAAAATCATCCATCAATACATAGGCTGACAGTATAAGAAACAGTATATATCTTAATATATATCAAATATAATTTATCATATATTTTTATTTTTACTAGAATATATAATTATCTTTTGCAAAACAATCTAATACAAGAAAATGCTGTGACGAAGTATTAGGATAAACTGATTGAAGTGAATACCTGTATTCTGTTGAAGAGAATTCTCAGACATGTATGGAAACTGAGGTGCTAAATAAAAAAAACATGACTAAATGACATTGTTTTTTCTTGCTCATTCACTTTTGCAAGACTTTCTGACTTTTGTAAATTCAAATAATTTTTTCCCAAATGAATTCTCTTTTAAAATATTGGGAGTTATTTGACTTTCTATATAGTGCTAGAAACAAAAAGCATGGTAAATTATATATATCATATACCTCTAGGGAATGAATCATTGATGTTTTCAAATGTTGCGGCTTGCTTCAATTGTTGAGTGGCACACAACACACCTATAAAACAAACAAAAAAATGTGAAATGTGAAAATTTATATATACCTAACACCTTAAAAAAGTAGACACCGTTATAGCAGTCACAGAAGGATTTACAAGATTCAATTTGACCATTTCATTTTCAATGAGACCAAATAGACTGAGGATTAAGCCCTCTTGCAGAAGATTATGCAATGCTTATTGCAAAAGAGTCCATCATTATCCAAACTGACAAAATACGGCTTTTTTATGAGTAACAGATAATGATAAACAGAAAATGAATATCATAAAAGACAATAATTTAACTTACGTTTTTTAGGTGGAGGAGATGCTGCAATACTTTGCATTTCTAGGTATTCTATTGTATAAAAACTAGTAACATTAGAAATAGCCCCATGTAATAGAACCAAGTAACTTATTTAAATATGATATTATGAAAGAATAGTTACGAGCAGATGCCCTTCCTGAAATTAACCTGTTTTGCAGATCAGAATAATTCAAAAATAAGGTTTGTTGTTCCCTATGGAGGGAAACTGTTTCTTTTTTCCTCTATTTACATTTTTTCCATAATATGAGGTATACGAATAAAAGATAGAAAAGATAAGAATTTTTTTTACAGACTGACAAGCTAAATCAAAAACAAGTCTGGGTGTCCTTTATGTAAAACACTTTCTCTCCGTTGGGAAAACATAATTCTACTTTTATTATGTAAAGAAAAGGATTTAAAATACTCACTCCGCATAAATGAATTTAACAAGTTTGTTAACGTTTTAGTTTAACTTCGTTTTTTCCATAAATAATAATTGTCTCTTACCAACTTTGTCCCTTCCTGTTTTTGTAATTGGCACAATCTCATTATCATCTATTATAAGATTAAAAAAATATATAGAATGATTATCTTTAAAATTGATAAAAATGACAACAAAGTAACAAGTATTTACAGATCAATATCATTTTTAATCTACCAAAAAACTTACCCCATCCCCATTTTGTCGTTTCCAAATAGCTCGAGTATAACTAAAATCTTCACTCATTTTATACTCTAAAAAAAAAATTTTACGATAAAATAAATGTTGATACCGAACTTAAAAAATGTAGCTGGAACCATATAGAATTAGTAACACGTAAGAAATGCATCTACAAATACACTATTGGAAACATTTCAAAAACATCAAATGTTAGATGATACTGACACAACAAAAACCAGCTGGATACACATGGAAAATAGATCTTATAGCAGTGTGACCAGAAGAAAAAATATTTAAAAAAAGCATAAATTTATTTGAAAAAGCACCAATTTACAAATTTACATGTATTTATTTAATTTAAACTAGATGAATAACAGGATATATTACAAAGCCACTCCTGAACGGTAAACAAACACATTTTCGTAGTTCATTTTTATGAAAAGTGAGTTTAGAAAAATCTTGATTTTTTTCTAGGAAGTAAATTCCTAACAATTTAGAGTCAATTGGACGATTAAAAAATGACTTTAAGCAGCTCTTTTTATAAACATCACAATCGTAAGTGTTATTATTATTATTTAAAAATCTAATAAAAACAATTTTCCCATCTTTATTAAAAAAGCAATTATCTCTGCTGCTTAAAGTAACTTTCTCTGTATTGGTTTTTATATTGCTCTCATAATTAATTTCTTCACTGATGACTCGATATTTCGTTCAAGGAGCAATTGAAATTTTCTACGTCATATATGCAATAAATTATGAATGTTATACACAGTAAATGTTTTACCAAAAATGTCTTTACAATTGTTCACAAAATACTTTAGCAATTCCTTACAGTAAGGTAAAAGGCTTTTACGCAGGTCACTATCTGGATGCCACGGTTATCATGAAATCCAATATTGCCAACCTAGCTGACCCAAGAATGCCACTTATATGGGGTGATAGTGTACACATCCCAGGGTCACCTGATGCAAATTTTAAAATCTTTTAGGTACGTCTGCGGGAAAAAAATGACTTTGAAGTTACAAAAATGGAAAAAATTTACCTTCATTTTTGACATAGAAAAACTGCTGTAAAATCCATACCATTTGTCATAGACCAATAAAATTTGGAGGCGATGTAGCCTATGTCAATACCAAGATTTGGGTAAAGTTTTATCCCAATCCTTGCAGTATAACAAAAGTTATGGTAGTTTTAGTGTTGATTTTTTGTTGATTTTTTCACTTACAGTGCAAAACTTTTCTGATTATGGCCTATTACAAGCTCCCAGGCCATAATGTGGGTAACACATGTGCTCCAGTTGAATATACCAATAACATTATAAAATAAGAATTTTCATGTTCTTACCAAAATTTTATGTTTTGGGGGTTAAAACTGTTGTTCTTGATTGAGCTCTATTTACAGCATATGCACCTTTTTCTATAAAAAACTTTATATGACAGTGCTATTAGTGCCCCATAAACATTCTTTTAACTAAACCACTACCTTAGAAGTTAGTTGAGACATTTTAACAGATTTTTTGATGAAAATTATGAAAAATCTTAACATTTTTTACTCTTGTAAATTTGCGCTTATTCTACACATCGATTTAGCCCTGAGGATTTGTGAGCAATGCAAAGAAATGTGTTGAAAACCTTTTGCATGTGATTTTTAACTGGTCAACATGTGTTGTGTGTTGAAAAACCCATTTCATACATAAAATCACCAAAAAATGCCTAGAATTTCCTTAGTGCTTTGTTTTCAAAATCATTATCAAATGTACAAACTGTAAAGTTCAGTAAATTTATACTAACAGTGAATTAATTTCTAAAATTGATTCAATTCTATTCATTTCTTGTGATATCTTGACACTCTTTAATTTATTTGATATGACATTTAAATCAATGGTCAGCTTACTATTCTCAAATGGCACTAAACTTTGAAATAAAATTGGCACAAGTTTTAAATTTTTTTTTTTGAAATTGACTATAATTCATCAAAATGGTTTCTTATGAGCTTAAATTCTCTTCTAACAATTAATACTAATCCACTAAAATGAAGCTGAATGGATGAAAATTCTTAACAATTTTCTAAAGGTGTTTGCTATTCAAATCCACAAGTCAACTGAACAGCCTTCCTTTGTATTCAGGGTGGGTTTTATCTCTCTTTTATCGTGACCAATGCTGGTGAAAATCTTGATGTGCAGTCTCAACAGCTTGTTGACCAAATTGTCCTAAGGGCAATTGTTTCATGTTTACAAAGTCCTTGATGTGGTGGAATACTGTGTAGATTTTGGGCGTGACACTTCCAAATTGGATTGCCAATTATGTGGCTTTAAATTGATCAATCTTGAAAGAAAAATCCTTTTCTTGTACTTTTCTAAAGCATGAAGTCACAATCAAATTAAACTTTTTTTAAAGTTTCAATGACAGCTCTGCAAGCAAGGTTCTTTGAGTCAATATCACACCAATACAAGGGTGCATGCTTGAGTGTGTTTGAAGTCCACAAATAATGTTGGCAACTTTCATGTCACATGCAATAATCATTGATGAGTGACCAGACCTTTTGAATATTAGAATGAGTGTCTGGCAAATCTTCAGGGACTGCTACAAGAATTTGTCTTTTCACACTTGTTGCTTTTGCTGCACTGGAACTCAAAAGTCGCCTTTGAGGTGGTGAGTTCGATTTATCTTGTTCTGTGGAACTCTCAATAACACTGACACAAAACTTGAGGAAACCTTTGCCTCCATCAATGCCTAATTTAACAAAGTAGCCACCTGGAGTTTCTCTAGATTGAATGATTTGACTAACTAGAACAGACACATATTTGCAATGAATAACAGCATGGGTTGTGTCACAACCTTTGGAATCTGTGGTTTTTAAGTCTGTAAAGTAAAAAACTCCTTAGGTTTTTGACCAGCCATTTGAAAATTGGCATAAAAGTTGGGCTCGACCATCTTCTTGTCTGATGACTGATGAACAGTTTTCACTAATTTTTTGATCCCATTGTTGGAGAGGTCAGTGTTAATTTGTACATTGATTAGGTCTTGGGTTGTCAATGTTGATGTGGCAGAATTTAATCTTGCTGCACTTGACCCTACAGAAAATTTTCATTCATTACCTCCAGCAAACAAAAATTACAAAAACTATCATTTTATAATTAATCACTTACAAAATTATAATATTATAATTAATTTTTGCTGACATTGTACCTGGAGTAACAGGAAGTGGATGACCTCCAGATGTTTTTGCCAAACGAATTATGGCTTTTGGAGATGCTAACTTACTTTCAATCACATCGGATGCTATCTATTCTGCAGCTTTGGCATCTAATGAAGCCAATTTCTGTATATTTTCCCTGAACTTTAGCTGTGAACAATGATGTGGTAATCCCTTACCTAATGGGCTAAGGCAGGTACTGCATCTCACAGCTGGCATTTGATTCACTTTCATTTTTTCACAAGGTTCACAAGGCTTTTTCTTGAAACCTAGACTGTCCAATTTTGCAAATCAAGCAATCACACACATGATTACGTGTATTAGCTCTGACTCGGATAGTTTTGAAATCAAACAACTTTGGGAAACAACATCCTTTGCTTCCTCTTTTCGTCTTAAGGCAGTTCTGCATGATTCACAAAGACCTTGAGGCACACAAGAGTCACACACATCAAGATTTGTCTGGTAAATGTGACAAACTCTTTCAGCCTGAAAAGCAGTCATCTGTCGGCCAGATTTTTGGAGGCAGAGTTCTGCTCATGGTTTCTTGCCTGATTTGGCATCTTAAGGAGCCAGTGGATTGTAGCTGTGTACCTAAACAAACTTAGCCATAATATGAAATTGAAGAACATGATTGACAAATATTAAGATTTCTGGCAATGTTATTTCATTATTAACATTACTAGCGGACTCTGTAATGTCATCATAAGAGATGCCTAGACTTTTTTTGATTGGATTTCAAGATTATGATGTGCTTTAGAATCCTGCCATCTTTGATAGTTTGAATTTAACACACTAACATATACGTCACATTGACTCAAGCAGGTGTATTTCAAATAAATAACATATTGCTGCAAGTAGAGCTACATATTTACCTAAGCAGTAGGCTTCAGCCTAACAATTTCTATATTATAAAAATGAAATGCAAATTTTTTACCACATAAAATTTTCAAGTAAAAGGTTTAACAATTTTGGATATTTTTGATAGCAAACGTTTCATTTCAGTGCTACAAAAACAAAGTTTTGTTGTTATATTAAGTTTTTATGATATGTACGTCACAGCATACAAAACCAAAGCAAAAATCAAGTTAATAATGTACTCTCTTATTCACCTGATGAAGGTTTGACATTGTTAATTCCTCTTATGCAAACCCCTTTTTTTTTTCTAATCGTTGTAAAAACAAAAATGGATCAAGAGCAAAATTAAAACACTTAAAACTTTGAAATTAAATTTAAGTATATCTTATGATAGAGCAGATAAAAATATTCATTTTAAGAATAGTACGCTGACCATTGATTTAAATGTCATATCAAATAAATTAAAGAGTGTCAAGATATCACAAGAAATGAATAGAATTGAATCAATTTTAGAAATTAATTCACTGTTAGTATAAATTTACTGAACTTTACAGTTTGTACATTTGATAATGATTTTGAAAACAAAGCACTAAGGAAATTCTAGGCATTTTTTGGTGATTTTATGTATGAAATGGGTTTTTCAACACACAACACATGTTGACCAGTTAAAAATCACATGCAAAAGGTTTTCAACACATTTCTTTGCATTGCTCACAAATCCTCAGGGCTAAATCGATGTGTAGAATAAGCGCAAATTTACAAGAGTAAAAAATGTTAAGATTTTTCATAATTTTCATCAAAAAATCTGTTAAAATGTCTCAACTAACTTCTAAGGTAGTGGTTTAGTTAAAAGAATGTTTATGGGGCACTAATAGCACTGTCATATAAAGTTTTTTATAGAAAAAGGTGCATATGCTGTAAATAGAGCTCAATCAAGAACAACAGTTTTAACCCCCAAAACATAAAATTTTGGTAAGAACATGAAAATTCTTATTTTATAATGTTATTGGTATATTCAACTGGAGCACATGTGTTACCCACATTATGGCCTGGGAGCTTGTAATAGGCCATAATCAGAAAAGTTTTGCACTGTAAGTGAAAAAATCAACAAAAAATCAACACTAAAACTACCATAACTTTTGTTATACTGCAAGGATTGGGATAAAACTTTACCCAAATCTTGGTATTGACATAGGCTACATCGCCTCCAAATTTTATTGGTCTATGACAAATGGTATGGATTTTACAGCAGTTTTTCTATGTCAAAAATGAAGGTAAATTTTTTCCATTTTTGTAACTTCAAAGTCATTTTTTTCCCGCAGACGTACCTAAAAGATTTTAAAATTTGCATCAGGTGACCCTGGGATGTGTACACTATCACCCCATATAAGTGGCATTCTTGGGTCAGCTAGGTTGGCAATATTGGATTTCATGATAACCGTGATG
Organism: Hydra viridissima; assembly: GCF_058129835.1. NCBI lineage: Eukaryota > Metazoa > Cnidaria > Hydrozoa > Anthoathecata > Hydridae > Hydra > Hydra viridissima. The sequence continues at coordinate 23,273,544 of NW_028324301.1, read as the reverse complement.
CACCAGAATAAATACTGAAATTGACAGTGAAAGAAAGTGTTCATAGATAGATTCAGAAACAATTCCTTTCAAAGAAACTGGTCCAGTGTATAAAAGAAATTGTCTGAATTCAGTTGCTTTCCACCTATCAACTTTGAGCAATGATCGCGGCCTTCTAGCAAAATCACTGGGAATGTAATTTCTAAAATTGATTAGTTTCTCAGAAATCTTTAAAATATGTGATTGTGATAACCTAGCCATAGGACCTTTACGGAAATAATTCAAGATTCTTTTAACAACCCCAAGACATATCAAATGCATATAGTCAAGGCAGAATCCGGAAACACATTTAGTACCAGCAGCAATAAGAGGAGACTTAGATATTTGATGTTGCTTATACGACTGGCAGCTAAAATCGTAATCTGTCCGCTTGCAAAATTCTTGTTCTTCATTAAACACTACCCTTCCTTCCCAAGAACCTTTGATAATGCACCTTTCACAAGAATAATATCCAGTATGACCAACAGTCCCTTTTAAAAATGATCTTGCTGGGGCATCACAAAGAAAAGCTCTAACTTTAATAGTGTGTACAACTGATTTTATTGTCAGACCGGATAACTTTAAACCACACAGTTCTAGTAAAAAATTGTTTAAAAACACATCCAAACTTGATGATTTTCTTTCCCCTGTGTATAATGCCACAATAAAAATCTTTCCGCCACTAATTTCACAAAGAATTGGCCACATTTGAGTATTGGATGATTTAAATAAGGGTAGCCCATCAATACTGAAATTAAGTGATATTTCTCTTTCAGACCCTGTAAAATTTTTCTTAATGCCCAATTCTAATCCAAAATAGTAGTATATACCACCACATTTTCGAATACACTGGACTTGAGGTACTTTTAAAAGTGTTCTTGCATCTTTGGGCAGCTTATTACCATGTCTTCGAAGTATATCGATTAAACTATTCATGACTGCTTGGGAACAGTTAAACTTTAGACACCAGGATGCCAGCTCTCCTGAGAGGTTTTCTTTACTGGTGGATGGATTAAAAGATTCACTGTCACTAGAACTGTCGGACCAATACTCAGCGGAATTGTTCGACTCTACTTCCATATATTCTTCCACAGGTAAATAACTACAACTCTGACTGCTATAAAAAGAATCTCTAACTACTTCTTCTTGAGGATGTGCACAGTTTTGTTGATGTTCATCTGCACTTTCATCTCGAGCTTCTTCTAAAACTGATTTATTTAATTTTCTCCAAATCCTTAAATAATCTTTTCTTGATGCAGACATATTTTTACCCACTACTTTTTAAAGAAAATTATAACTTTATTAAAAAATAAAAATTTCTGAAAAGCAAAGAAAATGGTAAGTAATCATCTTCCGCAATTGGAATTAAAGATGTCATTAGAGACTCAATTAAGGAAGGAATTAAAGCATGGATGTTATAAGAGATGGACGTGAAATTTATTATCGTTGTTTAAAATTTTAGTATTAGTTTAAACTTTTATAGAATTTGTTTAATAAGACTGTTCAGGATAAAATAATTACTTAACGTGTTGACAAATTACTAAACAAATCACACCAAGGTAAAGGAAATTAGTTGTCGGCACGAACAGATTTTATCATTTTTCAAGATGAACAATTGTAAATTTGGGAACATTTTTTCATCTAAACAAGTCTGTCAATGATAAAATAGACCTGTGAGAACAATTTTAAAATGACTAAAAAAAGTATAGCGATATATAATTTTTTGTCAAGATCTGTTTTCATTCAATTCCTTGGTCCTTCATTCACCAGCCTTAAATTTATGTATTTTTTTAGTATTTTTTCCCATATTCCCATATTTTTTGCGTCGACAACACTATAAGCTCCACAATATATATTCCATTGTGAATTTGCGAACATTGTTATAAGTAGGTGGATTTTTTAATTTTAAATTTATTTGCTAATGCAAAACCTTTTAAAAAGTTACTTAAATTTATAATTACCTTGCAAAATGCGGCCAGATATTTCATGTTTTCGTTTATCATATTTAATATATTATTTCATTTATCATAAAAAGCACATAATAACCCATTAGTTTTTTTCAAATAAAATTTAGCTTATATATAGCTGGTAAATCATGTTATGTGTTATGTAAATATTAAGTACTAAGTAATTCTTGCGGTTTGCCATAAATTGGCTTTGCTAAATTCTTTAAAACTGTGACAAGTTATTTTTTCTTAATTGTATTTATAATCATTTTATGTATAAGTTGTTTATCCTTAACTGTATATATTTCTGATTTAAGCATATATATATATATATATATATATATATATATATATATATATATATATATATATATATATATATATATATATATATATATATTAAAAGACGACATCTTGTATGAGAGTTGAATAAATTTAATATATGAACATCAATAAATACGAATTCTGTCAATACTAATTTTTTTATTTTATCTAAGAAATTTTCTCTAGATTATTGATACAAGCATCTTCAGCTTTAATTACAAATTATTAATTTAGTTAAATTACAAACCAACGGTAACGTCACTATTTAATGGCTTATTTAAAGTTCGCTTTAATTGGGCTTCTTTATTATTACGTAGCTACGTAATAATAAAGAAGCCAAATTTGTTTTTATTTTACATATTGACCGAAAATTTCTTAGATAAAATAAAAACAAATTAGTATTGATGGTCATATATTATATTATATTTTATATATATATATATATATATATATATATATATATATATATATATATATATATATATATATATATATATATATAGCGCTATTTTCCTTTCACACCTCCTATTTTTATTGCAGGTTATAAAAGATCGTCATCTAAAAGTTAGAAAATGTATAGTAAACAATACTTTTAGACCAACTCAATGTACTCTAAACTAGATCTGAAAAAATTAAAATACGAAAGCGTTAATATTCGCTATTTTTTCAACTGGATGACGTATTTAGAAAATGAAAATTATTTAGAAATTAAACCTGGTTTTCACTGCTGTTTAAATTTTTAAAATTTTGAATGGAGTAGTTCACTAAACATGGAACCATTGTGCTCTAGGTAGCTACAAAACTTCTTGATATTTCGTATTATTTATTACCTCTCAAGTTATACATGTACTCAGTGCCGGTTTTAGCACTACCAGCGCCCTGGGCGAGATTTCTACGGCGCCCCTAGCTCAATTGAACCCCATACAAAAAAAGGCTAAATTTCGCCCCTTTATATTCGGCGCCCTGGACCATCGCCCAACCAGGCCCTACCCTAACGCCGCCACTGCATGTACTAAAGTATTCAAGTAAATGATCTCAATTTCTTTTCATCATCCGCGTTATTTCTTAAAATATTAAGAATGCCTTGCTATATAAAGTTAAGCTTAAAACTTGGTTCTATTGCTGTTATTTTTAATAAGTAAAAGCAAGTTGAAATGACTGGTTGGGCGAGCCCAAAAATTTTCGACGAATCCGACAGACTTTAAGAGAATTGAATTTCTATTGTTTAAAACAATAGATTTTTAAGAATGCACAACTTGCATGGTTTGCAAAAAAACAAAAATGTTGCACGTCCATCTCTAATACTTCCACGATTGAAGACATCTTAAGCTGTTTACTCCAAAAGACGTCTTGTTAAGATGTCTTAAGGACATCTTAAACTGGTTGTTCCGACAGACGTCATGTTAAGAAAGCTTGCGAACGTCATAAACTTGTTGTTCCGACAGACGTCTTGTTAAGATGTCTCACGGATGTCTTAAACTGGTTATTCTGAAAGACATCTTAAACTGGTTATTCCGAAAGAAGTCTTAAACTGGTTATTCCGAGAGACGTCTTATTAAGATGTCTTAAGGACGTCTTAAACTTGTTGTTCCGACAGACGTCTTGTCAAGATGTCTCACGGATGTCTTAAACTGGTTATTCTGAAAGACATCTTAAACTGGTTATTCCGAAAGAAGTCTTAAACTGGTTATTCCAAGAGACGTCTTATTAAGATGTCTTAAGGACGTCTTAAACTTGTTGTTCCGACAGACGTCTTGTCAAGATGTCTAACGGATGTCTTAAACTGGTTATTCTGAAAGACGTCTTGTTAAGATGTCTTAAGGACATCTTAAACTGGTTGTTGGAAGATGTCTTAGTGAGGTGTTGAAAAGCCGTCTTAAACACGTCTTTAACTAGTTGTAGACGTCTAGACAAGTTAAAGACAAGTTACACACGTCTTAAAGTCGTCTTATGTTGGGTGGGTTATACCTCAAAACGTTACCGATTACTGTGATATTTTGTCACTATTTTCAAAATAATGGTTACATGAGTGTTCTATTCTGTAATACCAACAATTTTTATTATAATTGTTTAATTGCTACATATGTCGTTTTCATTTTATAGACCAAAATATTGATTTGCTATTTAAAGCGTGCTTTGACTTGGCTTATGCATAGCGTGAAAATCTCAGTCTCAGTCACAATATATCTTTGAATTTGTTCAAATAAAAGTTGATGTGCTATTTATAGATGAGTGAACATATTTATAAGGGATTGATAAAAAAAATCGTAAAAGTAAATTTTTGTTCATCAGTATCACTTAAAAATTTCATAAAAAATGCGTTTTTTAACTGCTTATGAAGTAGTAATTACTTGAATAAATATTCTAAATATTTATATGAATATAATTTTATTTGATAATGGAATAGTATTGAATGTGTATTTATTTGTCACCATTTAGCTGTGTATATTTTGGCCAATGGATGTATCAATGCTCGTTTTATAAGATTATCAAGTCATCAAGTCATACTGTTTTATCATACATATAACACTTTTTTGAACTTGACTAAGTGTTTATCATAATATATTTAGCATAAATACGGTCACATAAACTTTGAAGAGGTATGTTGGCAGTATAATTAGTAACATTCATATCGTTAGAGCAGCACAAATGTTTTGATGATATTACATTGTTATAAGGAGGATGCAGTTTACATGTTTGCAAATGTGGTATTCTTGTTTAGCTGAAATGCAGACTTGGTCATATTTGAATCAAGCATCAATGTTTAGCATGAAAGTTAGGATGACTAAATTTTTGTCTAAATATACTTGTTTTATATTTAGTGCTTTAGCATATTCTGTTTTGCTTTATTCAGTCAAACCTTTGAAGCAAATGCAAACACAAAGTTTCAAAAAATCAACTAACTTCTAAGGTAGTGGTTTAGTTAAAAGAATGTTTATGGGGCACTAATAGCACTGTCATATAAAGTTTTTTATAGAAAAAGGTGCATATGCTGTAAATAGAGCTCAATCAAGAACAACAGTTTTAACCCCCAAAACATAAAATTTTGGTAAGAACATGAAAATTCTTATTTTATAATGTTATTGGTATATTCAACTGGAGCACATGTGTTACCCACATTATGGCCTGGGAGCTTGTAATAGGCCATAATCAGAAAAGTTTTGCACTGTAAGTGAAAAAATCAACAAAAAATCAACACTAAAACTACCATAACTTTTGTTATACTGCAAGGATTGGGATAAAACTTTACCCAAATCTTGGTATTGACATAGGCTACATCGCCTCCAAATTTTATTGGTCTATGACAAATGGTATGGATTTTACAGCAGTTTTTCTATGTCAAAAATGAAGGTAAATTTTTTCCATTTTTGTAACTTCAAAGTCATTTTTTTCCCGCAGACGTACCTAAAAGATTTTAAAATTTGCATCAGGTGACCCTGGGATGTGTACACTATCACCCCATATAAGTGGCATTCTTGGGTCAGCTAGGTTGGCAATATTGGATTTCATGATAACCGTGGCATCCAGATAGTGACCTGCGTAAAAGCCTTTTACCTTACTGTAAGGAATTGCTAAAGTATTTTGTGAACAATTGTAAAGACATTTTTGGTAAAACATTTACTGTGTATAACATTCATAATTTATTGCATATATGACGTAGAAAATTTCAATTGCTCCTTGAACGAAATATCGAGTCATCAGTGAAGAAATTAATTATGAGAGCAATATAAAAACCAATACAGAGAAAGTTACTTTAAGCAGCAGAGATAATTGCTTTTTTAATAAAGATGGGAAAATTGTTTTTATTAGATTTTTAAATAATAATAATAACACTTACGATTGTGATGTTTATAAAAAGAGCTGCTTAAAGTCATTTTTTAATCGTCCAATTGACTCTAAATTGTTAGGAATTTACTTCCTAGAAAAAAATCAAGATTTTTCTAAACTCACTTTTCATAAAAATGAACTACGAAAATGTGTTTGTTTACCGTTCAGGAGTGGCTTTGTAATATATCCTGTTATTCATCTAGTTTAAATTAAATAAATACATGTAAATTTGTAAATTGGTGCTTTTTCAAATAAATTTATGCTTTTTTTAAATATTTTTTCTTCTGGTCACACTGCTATAAGATCTATTTTCCATGTGTATCCAGCTGGTTTTTGTTGTGTCAGTATCATCTAACATTTGATGTTTTTGAAATGTTTCCAATAGTGTATTTGTAGATGCATTTCTTACGTGTTACTAATTCTATATGGTTCCAGCTACATTTTTTAAGTTCGGTATCAACATTTATTTTATCGTAAAATTTTTTTTTTAGAGTATAAAATGAGTGAAGATTTTAGTTATACTCGAGCTATTTGGAAACGACAAAATGGGGATGGGGTAAGTTTTTTGGTAGATTAAAAATGATATTGATCTGTAAATACTTGTTACTTTGTTGTCATTTTTATCAATTTTAAAGATAATCATTCTATATATTTTTTTAATCTTATAATAGATGATAATGAGATTGTGCCAATTACAAAAACAGGAAGGGACAAAGTTGGTAAGAGACAATTATTATTTATGGAAAAAACGAAGTTAAACTAAAACGTTAACAAACTTGTTAAATTCATTTATGCGGAGTGAGTATTTTAAATCCTTTTCTTTACATAATAAAAGTAGAATTATGTTTTCCCAACGGAGAGAAAGTGTTTTACATAAAGGACACCCAGACTTGTTTTTGATTTAGCTTGTCAGTCTGTAAAAAAAATTCTTATCTTTTCTATCTTTTATTCGTATACCTCATATTATGGAAAAAATGTAAATAGAGGAAAAAAGAAACAGTTTCCCTCCATAGGGAACAACAAACCTTATTTTTGAATTATTCTGATCTGCAAAACAGGTTAATTTCAGGAAGGGCATCTGCTCGTAACTATTCTTTCATAATATCATATTTAAATAAGTTACTTGGTTCTATTACATGGGGCTATTTCTAATGTTACTAGTTTTTATACAATAGAATACCTAGAAATGCAAAGTATTGCAGCATCTCCTCCACCTAAAAAACGTAAGTTAAATTATTGTCTTTTATGATATTCATTTTCTGTTTATCATTATCTGTTACTCATAAAAAAGCCGTATTTTGTCAGTTTGGATAATGATGGACTCTTTTGCAATAAGCATTGCATAATCTTCTGCAAGAGGGCTTAATCCTCAGTCTATTTGGTCTATTTGGTCTAATTTGGATAGTTCATATTTTCACACCTTTCTATTTTCTGTCACCACCTTCCAGTCTCCTTCTAATCTAATATAAATATATTTATGTTGTATTGGCAGGACACTGAAGTTTATATATATATATATATATATATATATATATATATATATATATATATATATATATATATATATATATATATATATATATATATATATGGCGCACAATGAAGTCAAAAGTTCACTCAATTTGAAATTTCAAATTGTTTGCCGCGGACAAAATTAAATGATTTTCAGATTTGCATCACAGGGTACCTTGATGTGTACGCTACTACCATATAAAAGTGGCATCCTTGGGTCAACTAGGTTGGCATCATCATGATCTATGATAACCGTGACAGTCATTATCAGAAGTTACGAAAGTTTTGTTAAAAAAAAAAAAGAAATGTTTCAAATAAGAATTAAATTATAACAGCAGAGTGTATGAAATATATTTGTCATGAACCAAACCACCTCCATATCGGCGACCTGCCCATCATGACAACTTAGGCTGATGCTAAATGAATGAATGAAAGTAAGTCAGTTTTATTTTAAATAAATTTTGACGCAAATTTCCCAAGAAGTAATTATTTGCAGCCGAACGGTTTTCCCTATAGCTACAAGACTTTTCCCTGAATTTTTCTCATGGAAAAAAAAAAGAACCAATGAAAAGTTTTGTGACAAAATTCCTTAAGTTCCGAGTTTAATGAGTAGTTTTTAACGAAAAGATCTTAATTAACAACTCAACTTTGAGAAACCAATTAATACAATCATTTATTCCATTACTTATTATTTTTTACGGAAACAAAAGTCAAATAATCGAACTTTATCTTTAATTTTTTTTTTTTTTTTTTTTTAGTTTTGGATAAAAACAAACTTAATTTATATTTCATTGAATTAAACGCGAAAACATAACTAATTGATTTTGTAAATCTCACATCTATATTAAATTAATGTAACTCATTGTTATCATCAACTAAGTCACCTTTTACATCTAATAAGTTCATATTTAATAATTTGAACAAGAATATACTTCTCTAAACTTAAAATCTTAAGGGAGGTTTACTCCAATCATAGACATAAGGAGCTCTCATTTAATCAAAATAATACCTGGCATGGGTTGAAAAGGACCAGGAGAGTAACCTTGCTTAACTTGATATTAAGTTAGCATTGGATAAGCCGCTTGCTGTGGATAACTAGGATATTGTTGAGGGTAACCAGGTTGCTGAGGGTAACCAGGCTGCTGAGGGTAACCAGGCTGATGAGGGTAACCAGGTTGCTGATGGTAACCAGGTTGCTGAGGGTAACCAGGTTGCTGAGGGTAACCAGGTTGCTGATGATTACCAGGTTGCTGAGGGTAACCAGGTTGCTGAGGATACTTATCTACTTTTTGAGCTTTTGGATGAGAATCTAAAGATCCTGGTGATATTGTACCATAATGTGCACCTGTATGCCGTACACTTGCTTGAATAAAAACAGCTTGTCTTCGTTTATAATTTATAAACGAAGTTTATATAAACTTCGTTTATCGTTTATAAGAGCGAAAACAACATATTGCAACAAAAGCAATTGCAAAGAGTGAAGCAACTACACCACCCACAATAAACTTCCAAGTTGTAACACTTGTAGCTAAAAAAAATGAAACTTTTTTCCATTGTAAACAAAGTTAATTGCAACTTAGACTTCAATGGCAGCTTTAACAGTATCTGGTATAGAAAAAATAACATAGAATTAGTAAAAGCATCAAAAAATATATCAACTCATTGATAACTTGCAAATAACTTCACACTAAAAATATAATTGCAACTTACCATCATTATATGTGACATAACCAATAACAAAACCTCGATTAGATAACGAGATATATGTATCAAAGTCAATATCTAACTCGTTATAATTTATTTTCTGAGAAAAAGATCCTTTTCGACAATACTGAATTTTTTGCATTGTGGAAGCCTTTCCAGATTTTTTGCCTAAAAGAATATGTACAAAAGAGATCACATTGCATAATATAATGACAAAATAAATAATATTATTTATATATTATAATAATTATTATTTATTAATTATTAAATAACAAAAAAAAAATAGACCTAGCAAAACAGAGCTAATAAAAAAACAGTTGTAAATAAAATATCAAAATAATATTAAAATATATTCAATTGTTCCAAAGAAAAAAAAAAAGAAAATTACCTTAAACAAGAACTTTAAAGAAAGAACAGGATGACCCAATATCCATATCCATGAAGTTTAGTTTGATGACTTCATTGATAGAACCAGCATATATGTCCCATTCGCAATCTAAAAATGCTTTTGTATCAAGAGTAAGAGGCCATTTATAACTGGATATAACTCCAACTTGGCTGCTGACATATGCAGAACTACTAACAGAACAGAAACACTATCATATTTTTCAATACAAAAACACAAAGTCATTTTAAAAACTGATTACTTATTGCGATAAAATATTGACTTTTAAAAGTTTGAACAGCCAATGCAAATATAAATACCTTTGACATCCTGAATAAAAACTTGGGGGAACAGGTTCAGATATTGAGAATGTTTTATAGCTTGCAGAGAACGAACTTGAAACACTACTTCTAACGTTTCTAACATGAATCTCCATACAGCCATCATATGCTACTATTGCATGAGGCAAATGCTTCATATTGCGAGTGCAGAACCGAGAAACAGAAGAGGAACTCAATGAACACCTACAAGAAAGGAAACCTATGTCAACTATGGCATTTCATGTCCTAAACATCCTTAAATCCTCTTTAAAATTAACTAAACAAATTATTTCATAAAAAGACAAATAATATTAAAAGCAGATATTTAATATCAAACAATTTTAGAGATTAGAATAGATTTGTTTAAATTTGTAAAAAAAATTCAGCCCTTTATTGGTTTGAATATTGAGGGTATTTATTTGTAAGAAAAATATTGATTCTACTATTTAAGTTATAGATCACAAAAAAAAGAGTCCAATCATACCCAGTGTAAACTTCCACATAATCTCCGTCACTACAGTTTGGCATTGTTGCATCAAATTCAAAGTAAGACCAAGTTAGAAGAATCCATCTTATACTTTTTGAAACATCTATTTTGTATATGCAGCTTCCATTTTTAAGTTGTGTGCTACTTATAAAACCTGATGAACTATTGAAGCTTGTTTGACCACAACTTGCAGCATTGTAAACATTACCAAACACAGACAGCAGTATAAGAAAACCAATCATTTTTATGAGATTTATTTTGCTATGAGATTGACATGTAACATCCATATAGTATAAAGTACCTTAGGTGATAAAAGTTCTTAGAAAAATAAAACAAGTGTCTTACAACAATCCTCCTCCTCCTCATCATCATCACCATCACATTATCATCATATCATCATCTTCATAATTGCCATGATTGCAATCATCACTATCATCATTATCATCGTAACCATCGCCATCATAATCATCACTATCTTCATCATTGCCATCATCTTCATCATCATCATTATCATCATCACCATCATCTTTATAATCATCATCATCATCATCATCATCATCATCATCATCATCATCACCATCATCTTTATTATCATCATCATCATCATCATCATCATCATCATCATCATCATCATCATCATCATCATCATCTCATCATCATTATCTTATCATCTTCATCCTCATCATCATCCTCATCATCATCCTCATCATCCTCATCATCATCATCATCATCATCATCATCATCATCATCATCATCATCATCATTATCATCCTTATCGTCCTCATCATCCTCATCATCCTCATCATCCTCATCATCATCATCCTCAACATCATCATCATCATCATCATCATCATCATCATCATCATCATCATCATCATCATCATCATCATCATCATCATAATCATTATGTTACCTAAGCTTGTAGAAGACAGTTGTAATATGTCCACAAATGATCTAATTAATGATAAAAAACCAGTTTCGGTCCAGTGAAGACAACTAAATCACTCTTAACAGTCATTAACAGTCATTAATCAATTCCAATTATAAAAACTAGTTTTTTACAAGACTTGAAAACTAAAAAATTACTTTAAAAACAAATTTGCATTTCTTATTTGTGAAAAGTTGACTTTGAAAACAAAGTAACTTTCCTTTTAAATGAAAGAAAATGTCAATCATCATGATGTCATCAAATGTCAATCATCAAGTGTCAAAAAAATCAAGAAAATGATAATCTTGATTTAGTTGTTTTTTCGGGTAAATTCCGTAGTTACGAAGGTTTCTCCAAATTTTCGAAACTTTTATAGTACAGAAGTTTTGTGGAACCAAAAAAGCTTCGTATCAAAAATGAATATACCAGGGGTGAAGTTATGAAAACGAAAGTAGTAATACTTTTTGTTACGAAGGAAGAAGTTTTATAACATTAACCCCATAAACACGAAAGATCATCGTCAATATGAAAGCCTTGGAAGATCTATTAATGAAATTGCAGAAAATATCCGAAAATAGACATAATGACCAAAAAATCAATATAATCTTAACCCATTACATGAAATTCCATTCAGTATTTCATCGACCGTAAATATGATCGAAAAATATGAACCTGAATAAAAAAAACACCAGAAATTCGAAAATCATAGCTCTTTCTTTCTAGTGAAAAGGAATCTCTATTTGGTTAGTTCAGTGTTAATCAAATAGCTCTAATAGTCTATAGTGTGCCATCCTTCAAATATAACTCTTTCACTAAAGAAACTTTTGATCTCGAAAAAATATCTTATGAATACAGAGTTTAAAGATTCATGATCGAGGGAACATCGAGAGAAGAAAAAAAAAAAACGTGCTCAAATGTGCACACTTGTACCAAAAGTTATATTACTGAGATGCAATCGATAAAAATTTCTATTCGTAATAACATAGGAGCAAGGCTAAAACAACCATAAGTTAAAAAAAATTCAGCGACATACAATAGGCAAACATATACATATCACATATTATAAATTAAAAAATTAACAAAATCCTATACAAAAAGATTTTAAAATGATTAGCAATTACAATTTACAATCAATAGATAAAACACCAATTCTTAATAAGCTTATTGGGGATCACCTGGATATGGAGCAATATTAGTATTTTCTATAAAAAAGAAAAAAAAAAAAAAGTCAGCTCCAGCGTCAGGTATGACAAACAAAAATATAATTATTACTGTCGTTTCCATAGATTTCTAGAATGAAATACAAATGTTTTTTAACGTTCTAAAAATCTGACTTAACAATAAAGGGTTCAGTTCTTATTCATATTTTTCTTTGAAAAATATCAAATCCTTTTAACTAACATTCTTATGGACTCCTTTTAAAGAACGTTTCTGCTCTTTTTTAACTGAGTTATTCCGTTATTTTCCTAAACCTTTTTATGCATGAATAAACGCAGTTAGGTTTGTTTTGCTAAGTGTTTTTATACATCTTTAGGGATATTAAATAAAGTTTGAAAAAAAATTTTTTCTCTACCTTTATTCTCCACTGTCGTCGAAAATAGGGATATTGACCTTCGAGCTGACCCGAGAATGAGACCCATATGGGATGATAGTGGACCACTCCCAGAGTCCAGAAATTCAAACTTTGAAATCAGGTTACAATATCCGCCAGAGAAAATTGAATTTTCATATTTTGGGTAAAAACTGACTAGCGCCCAAAGCTAAAACCCACATAAGTCTAAAACCAATAAAGCTGGAGAGCTGAAATTTGGTACAAAGTTAGCAGTGGTATATTTCTGCACTCACACAAAAATTCAATAAATTTCCTTGAGTGGTTCAAATTTTGTTAAGTTTTGAATTTTAAGAAAATCTTTATAACAAAATTTCTCACAAAAAAGCTTACACAAAAGGTGTCATATGAAGTGATATTCAATTAAAAACCTATCAGTTTATATATACTAGATTTTAAAATCCATTTTATTGTAAACTTTGATGTACATAGATATTTTAAAGGTTTATCAATTATCCATAAAATTTATATATTTGCATATGTGTGTAAACAATGCAAAGCAAATATTTTTGATATCACATGTTTTCATCAGTGCAAGAAAACTATCTCATTTTTTCGGGAAAACTCATCATTTTAGCTCAAGCTACAAGTGAAAAAGCATTAAAACTTTGAAGGTAAGCGAAAATTCTTTGTTAGTAAAAATAAAATTAAGTTAAAGCTTAACAATCAATAATTTGAACCTATACTTCACATAAAACTTTTTTGACAGGTTATCTATCACAATGGCATATAAAGCTAGAAACCATGAAGAAAACCGGAAAGTGGTCTGCTTGACATGCATGAAAAAGGCAACTCGTCAAATCAGTGCCTACCAAGCTGATAGAATTTCAAAAATATATCAAACCATCTTTGATTTTTCTGATGGACGAGTCCCTCAAGGCCTTTGTGAAGCCTGTCGCACAACATTCAAGAGGAAAGATGAGGGGAAAGATGCTGCTCTGCCACAACTGTTTGACTTCAAAAGTATTGAAATCAAACCAGAAACTCGTGGGCAAGAGTGCACATGTTTTATTTACAGAATAGCTCGGTTGAAGAATAATGAGAAGAGCCCTCTTGCAGAAGCAGGTAAGATTTTCATTTAAATCACTCATTGCAACTATAACAAGTGCTATTACAATTTCTAGTAATCTTATTTATTGTTATCCCTTAAAAGTAGAATGTATGGACAATGTAATGTTGTGCATTTTACTTCATTACATAACATTACATGACTATGTTTAAATAAAAAATTCTTTGCACTTAAATGTTTTTAGAAGAAAAAAAAGAAGGAAATTCTCAGGCTGTTCGATGTTCAACCTGCTTAAGCCCACTTGGACGGGGTTTGCCCCACAAATGCACTCAGTCCACGTTCAGAGAGAATATGAGGAGCCTTGCAGCACAAGATCCTCAGGTTGCAGAGCATATAGCTTCCAATGTTGTCTCCAACAAAGAGTCTTCACCTCGTGGGACCATTCGGCTTTCAAGAGAAACTGGTGGACATCCAGCTCCAGTTACCCCAGGTAAAAGATCTACTTGTTAACTCCATCCAAGTGGTTTATGAGTCTCTATTGAAAGTTAGTCAAACAAGATTTAGGTGATAAATAATTAAAAGCCCTAAAGCCAATATATAGATAAAAAAGTAGCAATTTTTTGGTCAATGAGCCTACTATTCTATAATGAGGCAATGATGTTGATGCAACATCAATTATTTTTTATTTTTCTACAGGTCCAAGTGACAAGTCACAATCTTTTGTGCCAGCTCTGAAGACAAACGATCTTGTCAACCTACAACTAAATACAGGACTCTCAAACTTGGGAATGAAGAAGCTTGTCCAAACTGTGAACCAGGTGAAATAATGATTAATTAAATAGGCAAAAATTTCCTACTTAATATAGTTAACAAACAAGCCTAATATAGCTAGTTATTCAAAGGAGGCCTTACCGGGAAGTTAGTATTTTGGTGCAATTGAAATGTTTTGCCTGCATGCATTTACTTTTACGCTTTAAATATTGTTTCACAGGTCACAAATTCAAAGATGGTTGAACCTAACTTCTGTGTAAACTTTCAAGCCCTTGGTCGGAAATTAGAGGATTTCTTCATATGCTCAAAAATCTCTTCTACATCTCCAAGAGGTCAACAAGAAAATTGTACTGTGGTGCATGGCAAAAGCATGTCAGATCTCCTGATGCAAGTTTTGCAATCTAGGAATGTCACTGCAAATCACATCGTGAAGATTGGTGTGGATGGCGGGAAAAGATTTCTCAAAATTTGCCTTGGAGTATCAGAAGTCACCCCTGTGGATGAGTGCAGCGAAAGTCCTCCACAAAAACGTTTTTTGACACAAAGGATCGCCAAGGACACCAGTGTGAAGCGACAAATCATCGCAGCTGTTGCTGAAGATCTTCCGGAAAACTATTTAAACGTCAAACAACTTTGGTCACTTGTCAATGCCAATTCGATCAAATATTTTATCTCCACTGACATGAAGTCGGCCAACATCTTGTTTGGGCTGCAAGCACACTCCTCATCACATCCTTGTGTGTGGTGTGATGTTGACTCAAAAAATCTCAGCAACTCTGGCACTCTCAGAAGCTTTGGTTCTCTTAGGGCTAATCTGAAAGCATTTGAAAATTCCAGATCTGACCTCTCCAAAGCAAAATTCTTTGGAAATGTCATCCATGATCCCATTGTCCAAGGCTCTGAAGAAACTCTCATCATTGATGTCCTGCCTCCAATGGAGCTGCACCTCTTACTTGGAATTGTCAACCATCTTTTCAAAGCTATGAAGGAGGTTTGGCAAAATGCCGATCGTTGGCCAGCTTTTCTCCACATCCAAATGAGTGAGTACCACGGTGGCCAGTTTGAAGGAAATGAGTGCCGGAAGCTCTTGAACAATGTTGATACACTTCAGAGCTTGGCCGAAAATGATGCTGCATTCCAGGTTTTTGGCTTTATTGAAACTTTTAGAAAGTTCAACTCCGTCATCAAGGCCTGCTTTGGCACTCAGCTTGAAGAAGACTATGGCCAAAAAATTGACCAACTCCAAAGTTCATAGTTGGCCTTGCAGCATGGCAGCATCACACCAAAAGTCCATACAATGTTTTTTCATGTAAAGGACTTTGTCAGCCGTCAAAAGATGCCACTTGGCATTTTCAGTGAGCAAGCTGTTGAAGCTGCACATCAGGATTTCGATTCTCATTGGCAAAGATTCAAACGAACAAAGACCCACCCAGATTATGCTACAAAGCTGATGAGCTGTCTTGTTGAATACAACAGCAAACACATTTGAAGGAAAAGGGTAAGAATTATTTCGGTTGAGAATTAATTTATTGTTGAAGTCAGAAGAAGTCAAATAAAGAAATCGGCCATTTGATCAGAGTTGACTTTTTCGGTTTCTCAAATTAAACTGAAAAGAAAAAGCGAAAATGCTCTTTTGATATGAACTTTAACTGAAGAAGCTACAGTTTTTTAACCTTTACATTAAGACATAAGTTCTATTATAACCAAACAATAAGTACCAAGTCATTTCAAGAGAGTTTTCACTCAAAAAGTAAAATCCTAAAATTTAAAACTTGATAAAGTTTGAACCACTCAAGGAAATTTATTGATTTTTTGTGTGAGTACAGGTATATACCATTGCTAACTTTGTACCAAATTTCAGCTCTCCAGCTTTTTTGGGTTTAGACTTATGTGGGTTTTAGCTTTGGGCGCTTGTCAATTTTTACCCAAAATATGAAAATTCAATTTTCTCTGGCGGATATTGTAACCTGATTTCAAAGTTTGAATTTCTGGACTCTGGGAGTGGTCCACTATCCCTATTTCCCGACAACAGTGTCCCTATTTTCGACAAAAGTGTCTCTTAAGAAATATTTTTCTGTTCCCTAAAGTGTACTCCATGCATTTTGTACCGTAAAAAATACTTTAAAACAGCTGTTCACGGTAGGGATCTCTATGCACAAAATGGCTATTTTATGTTGTTTAGTAAACAGTTCTGTTTATTTTTTTTTTTACTTAAAATAAATTTATTAACTTAGAGGAAAGACTTGCAATTAATTTCGTGAGGTAACAATTAAAAGATTATTTTTACGATTGATCATACACATGATCAATCGTAAAAATTTTGATAATCAATTAATTTTAACATATTAATTGAAAAATAAATTTCCCTCACTTAAATCGTATCAATTATTCCGAAAATTTAATCAAATCGATTTTCCCTATAGTTGTCAGTGACCTTTCCCTGAATTTTTCTCATGGAAAAAAAAGAACGAATGAAAAGGTTTTGTGATAAAATTCCTTATGTTCAGCAACTTTTAACGAAAAGATTCTAATTAAAAACTTAAATTTAAGAAACCAATTAAAACAATCACTTATTCCATTACCTTTTATTTTTTACACAAACAAAAGTCAGATAAAAATCGAACTTTAACTTTAATTTTTTTTTATATTTAGCGTAAAATTTAATTTATATTTCAACGAATTAAACGCGAAAACGCAGTTAGCTGATCTCGTAAGTCTCACCTCTACATTTAATATATGTAACTCATATTAACCATCAACTAAGTCAGCTTTTACATCTAATAAGTTCACATCTAATAGCTTGAAGAAGATTTTATTACTCCACATTTAAACCATAAATCTTAAGTGAGTTTTACTCAAATCATAATCTTAAGGTAGATATGTGCGTATCCGTCTGTATACGGCACCGATTTTATAACAAAATCTGCGACCATTTTATCATTGTGTGCTTCGCATATGTGTTGTAAGTAATCGTCTGCGTATCGTTATCGGTATATCGGCATCAGACGAGATATCGGAATAATACCGATAACGCTATCGGTATAGGAATATTATTTGATGATGGAAGCGGCTTCAGTATAAAGTTCCGAGTGCAATTTTTTATATAACGATATACCGTTTAAAACGATATTCTCGTTATTATTTAACAAATATATCGCTTATCATTAAATTTTTTAAAAACTTTTGCTTTCCAAGAAATAATGAGAAATATCGATAATTTGTTATTATTAAAATGCTTATAAAGTTAGTATATAAAAATTACAAAAATATTGCAATTTTATCAAACTTTTTCTTGTTAATTCTCAATAACTATCATTACAAAAGTCACTAATGTTTGATATCTAAACGGATTAATCGACCGATCTTTTTCAAAATATTTACATAAAAAACCAAAAAGTATTTGTATTACTTAAACATTTTAGGTAACAAAAATGATCTTGCTAAGAAAAATTTTTTTTTATTATTCTTTTTACACCTTTTTCAATTTGATAAAATAAAATTTTAATTTGTTTATTGTAAGATGTTAAGTTAAAAGAAAAATAATTTAAGCCACATTAATGATTAGAAAAATCAAGTTTGTTCCTACTTTTGTGTAAATTCTGGGAAAAACTTCCAATGTGACTAGCACATTCATTTGAGTTCTTGAAAAAAAATCGTTTTTTGGAGAACAACTCTATTTATTAAAGAATATCTTTGAATTTTTACACACTCTTATGCTAAAGCCTAAAGGTCCGATCTGAAACCATGAAATGCTCGGCGAAACAGAAGAGAAGGATAAAAATAGCTAACTAATCTCCAAAGCAGCGCCAAGATGCAGTGAATGCAGTACTGTAGTAAAAGTTACAGACCAAAACACATGTGGAATGCGTGCACATTTTCTGAGTCTCCATCCCAGATTGTTTGAAGAGCTGACTAAAAATGAAGCTGCTAAGAAGAAAGACTCTGATAAAACCTATGAAGTGATGGGGAAGGTTCAGTATAACTAAAGGAAAATTTTTGAAACTAAATGTTTGAAAAGTTTGTGTGTTTTGGGTTAGTAAAGAGATAAATTATAGGATATTACAATTTTTAGATAATATGTAGTTAGAATGATAGAAAATATTTTGGGAAAGTGGTTTTTCTACCACTTGCCCGGTCGATTTCTTTTGTAAATATTATGCATTAACAATAAATGCTGATATTAGCCAATATTTACCGATATTTTACAATTTTTCTACTAATATTGTACTATATTTTTTCAGACCTTGGATGAGACTGAGCAATATGAAATTGATAGAGTTGAAGTTAAAGATAGATGAAGTTGATAGTTAAAGTTGATTGATTGTTGATAGATGAAGTTGAAGGAGGCCTGTTGTTCTTGGCAGAACTATTAAGAAAAGAAAGCTAACATCTCCATCAAAGGATAACACTGCCAAAAAGTACCGTCTTCAAGAGCCAGATCAGTTGAGTTCAGGCATCTTGAAATTGTTAAGATGCTTGTTAGACTAAACCTACAATTCAGTGTGGGGGATCAGAATTGCTTCAAAGACTTCTTGCGCCATGCTTGTCCTAAAGCAGCTGTAAAGCACCCTACTACATTTCCACGTTAATAGTAAATTAAAATAAAAAGTATAATGCTACAAATTTATGTAATGCTAGCAGTATTACAACTATAGTTATTAGTTAATATTTATTGGCTAGTGAACTGAAAGCTTGAAAGTTTTTTACATAAATAGCGTTATTGTAAATGTTTCATTAAAATTCTAATGAAGGATTTTTTATGTAAGTAACGTTTGCAATAATGTTTCATTAAGTTTTAATTGTTTGTTAATGCTAATTGCTTATTTATTTTGAATTTATGCAGCATTATATATTTTTTTACTTCATTTAGTGTGAGACAACTAACATTGTTCTTCAGGATCTCAATTCTATACAAAGATGTCAAGAAAGTAGTAACCATATCTTGGCAACAGAAGTTTCCAAAACATCTAGAATGGCTTTATCTTCAGCTCTTTAGAGCATCAGGAATAACGACCCTTATCAAGCAATCACCCTGCACTTCATCAGTGAGGATTACCACCCTAAAATGTTCTCTCTTGGTGTTGCTTCTTTTACTGGAATACACACAGCTAAAATTTGCTAAAAATTGCTGCAATACTTGATGACTAAGTAGCCTTTATGTTGCTTTTTGCATTTTGTTAATTTTTGTATTTTATTAATTTTTAAAGGATGCATGTCATAATTTAACTATTTCAATACAAAGTATTTTTTGTTGATATTTCAGGTACGTTGTGAATATTGTAGGATATGACCAAGTAGATGACCAACAAATTGTTTGTGTTCATGATGCAGCTTCAAACATGCAGCCAGCAACAAGGAGATTCGAACACATTTCAGACTCTTTGATTTGTACCGACCATCTCCTCAATCTAGTTGACAGTCTTCACCTCCTCAAAAGCTTTGGAGGAGGTGAAGACTGTCAACTAGATTGACTTGGGAAGCACAATTGCTTGGTGAAAAGCCTTAACAAATTTCTGCCACATAAGTTCTTTGACTGATTAATACATCAAAAAGGAATGCAAGGCATTGATAGACTATTCTGGAGTGGAAAACAAAGAAAAGCTGTAGGTCCTCAAGTTATTCATTCTAATCAAAACTCATTCTAATTGATGGTGAACAGTATCCTGAAAATAAGAAGAATTTTTATTTTCAATTTGTGACAATCCCGGAGGCACGAATGATGTTCGTCAAAAAATGGCGCCTAATATCCCAACAGAAGAAGAATTTGACCTCATGGACAAACTAGCACTTTTTCTTGAGAAAATAGCAAACATTTCTGAAGAATTTTCTGCTGATAAGGTGTCATCCATTGAAAGAATTATTGGCCATTTCTATGGACTTACATTCCGGCTCAGACAAGTCGTTAGTGGTTTCACTTTGTCTGCTTCAGCTAATTTTTTTGTCAGAAAACTGCTCAAGAATCTAGAGGAGCGTTTTCCGAGGTCTGGAGCAAGCAACATTTTTTATGCTGTTTGAAATTTGCTCCATCTATTGTACAAAGGCAAAGCACTGAAGAAAGGAACCATCTGTGGATTTGATCAAGCATACAACGAGCTCATTTTTTGCAGTGAAAATCACAAAAATTGGCTATTTATTTATTATTTATTACAAAAAAATGTTTGCCCAGGAGTTGTGTTTTTAAAGTAAATTAAAAAAGGTTATGTTTTGCAATTGTCTTTTAGTGTTATATTTTACTTGGCAAATGTAATAATAATTAAATTTGGTATTATTTAAGTAAGATATCAAAATTCGGAACTGATATAAAAATATCATCATATATTGCCATTTATCGTAACACACATCAGATGGCGTCAGTATCTTTATTTCGATATTTGCAGCGTTATGTAAATTTACGTAGAATATTTACTACATAATACATTTAATAACTCAATGGCGCTATTTCCCAACAAATATTTAGTGTCCTAAAAACACACACATTTTTTAAGCTAAATTTCGCCTAGAAGAGTTGGTGCTAATCCTCTTTTTTTCTTTAGGTTGTTGAGCATCAGTATGGGTCATGATACTCATCAATTCCAACGTGAAAATGTTGCTTTCTTAAAGGGGCTGTCATTGAGAAGGCCTCTAACAATGTTAAATCATACTTGATAATTTTAAAAACTTAAAAAGCTATTAACTTTTTTCAGTTTATAATTTAAAATGATGTAAAAAGAATCATTTTAAATATCTAAAGCAGTACCTGCCACCTGGATTCGTGAAGATCGGTACGTTATCGTTATTTCTCGTAATATAGCGATATTGTATCGTTAAAATCTACGCAGAAAAACAAGCCTAAATTTATACCGAGATTCTCGTTATATACCGAGATTTAAACTCATTACACTATCGGTTAAAATTTTTTTAACGATATTTTGTCATAATCATTCCGAAGACACTTTTTTCCCCAATATCGTATCGGAACGATAACAATACGGAAATGAAACCTTACGCAAACGCTTGGTTGTAAGAATGCATTTTGTCGTGTTATTTTTTTGAATTTCATATCAACATATTTATTTTTTAAAAAGTAGAATAGTTAAACTTCATTTTTTGTGTTTGTTTTTTTACAGTTACCACTACTATTATTGAATTTACTGTTCTGAAAAACTTCGTTGTAGTTCAGATATAAAATTGATATCGAAGGTATGTTGAGTTTTATTTAATATGTATTGGGCCCAGTTTGAAAACTGATTTTTTATGAGCATGCAAAATTTCATTGAAAAATATTATGTAGCATACACCAAATTTTTTTAGCAGAATAGGTACCTAAGTTTAAAATTTTCCGCAATATTATGAGGGATGAGGGGGGACCACAAACAACAATTTTTTAACAAAATGAAGTATATCATTATTACAACCAGTTTCTTTAAAATCAAGAAAAAATATCATTGTAATAGCTTAATTACTTGAAAAAAGAATCCGTATGATGATTTGCTCCTAATAATCCCTTTGCACAAGATTATAATATTATCATAATTATTTTAACTATTGTAATAAAATATATTTTACTGTTATTTTTTAATATCATTAATGCTACATTATTTTAATAACATAAAGCTATCATTTAATAGTTTAATATTATATTTTAATTTATTGATAACTTATTATGATAAATTTTTTATGACCATTATGAGTGAATGAGGTATCAGATGGTGTACATTATATGATGCACCATATGGTCTTTTTTTTAAAAAAAATTTTAGCATGCAAATAATATTTATGTTATGAAAGAAATACTTATAACTATGATCAAATAATAAATATGTGCACCTTTGTCATTTTATCAAGCAATTCATGTATTTTGTCTCAAACAGAAATGAGTGACCTCTGTTTTTTTTTTTTTTAAAAAAAAAGAATTTTAAGTAAACAATATTCTCTTAAAAAGATTTTATCCATTTAAAAAATAATTGTATTTAACATTTTAAAGTATCATGGGGTCCAAAAAGAATATGTGTGTGTTTCGTGGTGCAGCAAAAAAATATCTAGCATCAAACTTCATATTGCCTTCACAAATAGACATATACTGTTTATATTTATTAGCGATGATGAATCACAAAAAACAACTTTCGAACAAGTCAATATGACTTTATGGCTTCAAAATTTGTAGAAGTCATGTTAAACTTCTTACTAAAGAATCAAAAAACTGGACTTGTAATTTTTTAAGAGATTCTAAACATTTTGTTGACTTTTGTAATGAGCTTTTCTTGTATCAAATAACAATATCGCCAGTAGCACGTTTTTACAGTCAACCCCAAATTCAAGTAACCGTATTTCATCTGTGCCAGTTAATTCATCTCCTAAACATTTAAGTGTTTTATCTTTATTTAATTTAGACCATCATTATCCAGATTAAAAGCTGACCAGTTGTCTCCTGGAACAAATGCCCTAAAATAACGGTTACGTATTTTGGCAAGTGAAATTGCTACCAAAACGCGAAAACATAGATAAAGACAAGATTCAAACATGTCAATGAGGCTATCGCTCGCAAATACAAGACAATTTGAAGTTTGAGGAATAAATTAAAACTTCAACGTTTAAACTTATAGTTGAATAAGCTTCAAATTGCAAATTTTTTTAAAAAAAAAAACAGCTAGGAATTTTCCCAAACAAAGCTGTCTAATGAAGAAATCATCTTACGCCAACAAATTGCTGAAAAGAATGCGGGGATTTATGCCGCTCAGAATGGTATGCTTATGCTACAGGAGAAAATAGAACACTGCAGTAAAAAGTACAAAACACCAGGTATAACAAAGTCTTCTCATCTAATATTAGGGCAGTAATCTATGACATGTTGGGCGCTACTGCATTTCCCACCCCACCCCCGCTCCTTTTTTTTTTTTATTCCCCATTTTGAGATTAACAAGTTAATGATTGTTTAGCTTACAAAAGCAACACATTAATAGCATAGTGTTTACGTTTAAAAAAAGTCGTTAAAGTATGTTTATCTTGCGCAATAGGGTATGTCATACTTTTAAATTTTCAAAAATATCAATTTGGGGAGTAATTTTATTATGTTGTAGATATTTCTAAGCAACAGTGAAATAAAGCATGAAAATTGCAAAATTTAAGTAAATACCGTTAAAAATACCGTTAAAAAAAACAATGTATAAAATTATGTTACATTTTTATAACACGTGGTTGTTAAAATATTCTACCAAACATAATTTTTTTAAATACATACATGCGTTACTGAGTATTTGAAAAAATACTTTTTACAGTACTAAAAAACCAAGTAAATTAGGTTTAATTTAGTGCTTTGAATTATATTTGTCCATTGGCAACAACATACTTTTTTTTATGTTTTACATGACGTCTTCCGTTATTTTGCAACTTCAACCTTAAGAATGTTCATGCTTATTTCAATTTATGGTTGCATCATTTTAAATTATAAGGAACTTCCATAGGAAAATCTATTACTTTTTATAAATCTTTTTTTGTGATTTGGCATGTGAAATTCGGCTCCAAGAGTTGTTCATTACTCTAGTCAATGAGTTCAAGGAGAATCACAGCACCAAAGTTGAGTGTAGGTTTTTTTCGGTTTCTTACACTTGCATCACCTTGCTCTGAATCTCCTTTAATATTCAGAATCATGTTAACTACAAAAGTTCTATTTTCATTCGATGAGCTTGCAAGAAGAGAAATAAGAAGAGACTAAGAATGAGCATGAAATCCCCCATTTGAATTGACTTTGTAACGGCATCCTTAACTTCGACTGTTTGATCTCTAAAAAATAATGAAGTTTGATTAAATGATGGGGCCCATCAACAATAGAGTGTTTCACCTTGATTCTAAACCACACATAAAAGTATACTTGAACCACAAACTGAGAAAGGTTTTTTAAAATATCCCTTTCCAAGCCATGTTTACTATTGTGAACATGCCTTGGAAAGTGATATTATAAAAAACCTAAGCCAAAGGATTGCCTGACCAGTTGTAAGCCACCTGCTATGGAAAAAAGTTCCACATTTTTTGTTGATAATTAAAGGATTCTAGATACCTGATTCAAGACAAGAAATTAATTTGTAGCTTAGTAAAGCGTTGGTTGACATATACTTTAAAATGTCATCCGGAATCTTAATCAGAGGTTCAATCTGTCTTCTCGGTTTAAACTTTATTAGTCGTTTTAATTGATTTACTTTTGATTAGAGTTTGCCTATAAGCCTTTTAAATCCATTCTTGGAGTTTGCAAGCCCATCAATTGGGCTTTATAACTGAATGGTTCCTAGAGGAATTGATCATATTTTAATCAATTCCTTTAGGAATCATCCAGTTATAAAGCCCGATTGTAGGTTTTTTAACTTGTTTGTTTAGACCCTTTGAAGATGTGTTATCTTTCTTTTCTATTCTTCGACAATACGCTTTAGTAATTGAATCTTTAATCTAAATTAGAGTAGGATCTTTAACTTGTCTTTCTGTTTCTACCTTGTCTATTTGATTCATTTTGTAGCCTGACCTTTCACCAATCTTATCTCTTTGAGATCTGAGCTATAATAAATCAAGTAAAGGCACCTTAATATCTTTAGAAAAAATGCATAAAATGTGAAGTCCTGCAGAACAACTTTTAACCTCCTTACATGGAGAATTTTCATCGATCCATTTGGCTCAGTTAGATATTTAAAAAGTTAAAACACAGTAAATCTTTGTTAGCTTTTTGTCGTAAAGGATTTGGTTTTTATCAATTTTTAAATTTTTCAAGTTGATTTTTTCACACAAAAAAAATTTTTTTTAATTTTTTTTTAGTTGACTATTGCTTAACTTACCCCAATCCATAATAAAATCACTCCCCAAATGCCATTTTTTAAAATTTTTTAGTATGACCTACCCTATTGCGCAATTTTTTGTGACTATGAAAATAGCCGTTTTTTGGTTTATTAGAGAATAAATTATAATGTAAGTAATGTACCTTTGTAATAAATTTTAAAAAAGAATTCAACAGTTTTGTTTTCTAAAAGGAAAATTTTTGGAATTTAGTTTATAATTGTTTTATCACATTTGAAATTTCTAAAACATAACCTTCAAACCGTTTTCTCAATAAAAAAAACCAGCGTACAATACGATAATAATAATTCATCAATTTGTCTACGTTCTTACGTTCTACATTCAACCTATATTTGAAATCTTCAATTAATTTCATTTTGTTATAACACTTTCGTTAAAACACTTTAAAGTAATAATGTTAATTCTGATGGAAACCAGCTCTGTTTATTGCGCAATGTGAGGGTAATTAATTTTCGTTAAAAATCAATGCTTTTGAAAAAGATTTTTAAAAATGGCGAACATTAGGGTTTTTAATGGGATTTTTTAAAACTTTGATTTCGAATTAGAGCACTTTCCGTTAATTTTTAGGTCTATGTTTTAATAGTTTTCTGAATCAGCATAAAATTCTATAAAAAAAAAAAAAAAAAAAAAAAAAAGGGAGAGGAGGGGAGGGGACGGGACATGTTAGTATGTCAAGTTCCTACACACTGTGTGCCACAACTTCTTCATAAAGTTGAAAAACACACTGGATATAGTTTTAGTGACATTTCACATTGCAAAACTAAGGAGCAGATGATGCGTGAGCTAGGTGTTATTTCAGAACTCTAGACTGCTGAGATAGGAATTTCAACAAAAAATTTGACGCTTGGTTTTGATGCTACAACCCAGGAGGGGGTTCATGTAAATATTGTGCACTTAACAACTAATTCTTTATGTATGTTTGTAGGAGATACAGCTTATGAGTATATGTATCTTGCTGGAGATACAGTTTATGACTGTATGAGTCATATTACAAAGTCTGTGGATAATCTTGCTAAGATCTTTTTGCATGCTAATGACTTTTACCAGAAACCATATACTGATGTACGAAGCAATATCATTGGCAACATAGCTAACACAATGAGTGACAGAGTGGCAGTGAACCATGCAATGATAACAAAGTTAAACATTTTTTGGTAGAAATCATTAATTGAACTGAACTGTCACCTTCATCCCTAAGACACAATCAGCACTGCTTGCAAGTCATCACTTAAATCCTTGGAAATTTCAAAAGAAAGCTTTTTGTTAGAGACTGTTTTGCAGCAAACATTGTTTTTCAGCTCAATAAACTCCATTACAAGGACAGTTAAGGGAAATAAATAAAAACTATTTATCATAATTTTACTCTAATATTATTTTGCTGATAAAATTATGATTTTAAATAATATTCTTAACATAAAAAATTTGTTGACTAGCATAGTTGATTCAAATTTACAAACAAGTTGTTTGCATGGCACACTCCCCGATAATTTTTTTTCTTTTAAAACGTGATCCAAAAGGCTTTGTTAACTTTTTTGAAAACCATGGCCTGCCCAGAGGATTAATACCACGCAATAGGGGAAAGAGACTGCACCTCCTTTTTTATTCATGTGGAGTTTTGATCCATCACTTCCACAAACTTCAGAGTTTTCTGTTTTCTGGAGTATTGTTGTGTGGAGGACTGAGAAATTGTTTATTTCAACACTTCACATCTGAAACAGATTAGATTTTATAGTGTAATAATGACCTTATCATATACTTTAAAACATATTATATTTAATTTAAGGTATCTGTAAGATGTGCGCCCTAGCTTTAATTGGAGAGCTACTAACTGGTCCCTGGATAAAATAGTTCTATGTTGCATCAGTTCTTGAACTTGACTACTTTTCTGGCATTCAGGTTATCAAAGATGTTTGCAATATACTTATTGAAAGCTGCACAATAGGGATATGACAATTTTGCAACCCTATATCCCCATACTAAATTTAGTGGATATTTTGTGCAAAAATCAGAAAAATAACAAGCATTTTTACTATATGTCAAAAAAGTTCACCCCCCAATTAAAAAATATTTGTAAATTTTTTTTTAAAAATGTAGTTTTGCAACACATCTTCCACTACTTTATAGAAACCAATAAACATCTATAATTAAAATTTGTCTACTGTGTATTTGACAATAAGTATTTAATATTTAGTTTTTCTATGCTATGGCATAATGGCATTAAGTCTTGCATCACTTTCACAGCACGTTCTGCACATATATTTGAACGTTGTGTTGGTATTGGTGTTGGCTCAGTGGACCAAAACCTTTTCAATGATTTCAATGCTTTAGGATGCTCATTGCATGCTTCTAATAGATTAACAAAGTCTGCAGGATTGAAGTAGTGACCCCCAGACCATATATCACCCCATGAACCACAGATGAAGTCACATGCTGCTTAAGCTGATTCTGATTCTTGGTATTCTGGTACTAAAATGTAAGCAAGTAGAATAAAAATGGCTCTCGAATTCCACCTTGCATTGCTTATAGCAGGAAGTGATTTGAAAATAACTTTTGGAAAGTTACCTGTGCTTTTAAACTTTCTATAACATGCTATTAAGTGATTCAGGAAATCCATGTCATCTCTCCAGCGAGTTCGCTTCACTTTTGTCAAAGGATTTCCAATATTACTAAACAATAGCTTCAAGTTCTCGTAATCTTGCTGCAACCTTGTCACAAAAGGGTAATGGAGATATGGTGACATTGTCGATCCTTCAAAAAGATCATTCATGACATGTTTCAAAAGAGTATCTAGAATATGGTGTTGGCATCCAATAAAAACAGGCTTTTCTAGTCCAATGGTTTTAAAATGTTTCTGTAACCATGTAACTACACCATTTCTTAATCCTGTATTTGTAGATGTTGTGTCAGATACAATCATTTTTATGGCTGGCCACAGCTCATACTCATCTAGCACATGCTTTATCCCATTATATATTGTTTCACTTTTTCCATTCATCATTTCCAGAACAGCAAGCCTAACCTCTCTATTTTCATTTTTCAAAACAACTACTTGATGTTCCATTTTGTTTATTTGTTTTCCATCAAAGTGCAAAGACCACTTTTCATTTTTTAGGTTTTCCATATAATTTGCTTTCAACTTTTCTCCTTCTTTCATAACACCTTTGTAGATACCACTTTGCGTTGGAGTATGAATAGAAATACCACTTTCTGAAAGAGTTTTACAGACTTTATGTGCTTTTTTGGTACTAATCTTAGCAGAAATCACTAAATTTACTGCTGAATTTGTTTTTTGTTTTTTAGATGATGATGAAGGACCTTCAGCTTCAATATCACTGCTGGAACACTGCTCTTCACTTTCTGAAGGTTCTCCTTCACTAGCTGATTCAACAAAATCTTGTCCTTGACTGATGGACATTTGTTTCTTTATCAACACTAATTTTCTTGGATGAATACCTCCAGCATCTTTAATTGTGGTACAATATCCAGCTCTTCCATTTGTTGACTTTTGAAGACAATGAAATTCTTTATCTTCCTGACACAACCATTCACCTTTCTCATCGGTTATGTCAAACAATCGTGTAAAATTTTGAGTTCCGGGTTTTCGACTATCTTTGTCAAGTTTTTTCAATACATTTTCTATTTTTCTTTCTGCTGCCGATTTCCCTTGTTGAATAGGAATATTTAGCTTTCTCCATAGCAATTTAGTTTCTTCAGCCACAATTGCAATTCTCTCCTTTCTACTTTTCACATTTGATGAAAAACTTTTAAATCGATCAATGATACGCTGTTCTGTTGGCATCTTATTCATTTCACTAATACTTTTAACAACAGTAGTACATTTTCTGGAAGTTTTAGCTTTTTCAAACCTTACTAAATTTGATTCCCAAACTTTCTTATTCTTGTTTGAAGCAACTCTATTTTTGGACATAATGTTCAAAACACAAGATAACAGTTTGACAAAGTTAAAGAAGACAATTCCGGTTATATACAAAAAACCAATTATAAAATGCTGAAGCACTTCCGCGCGGTCCAACAGGGTTCAAATCGAAAATTGCAGTTATTAAAAGTTTCAGTTATCTCGTAAAGAAATCTGTAGAATTTATGATGTTTGTGATCACAGTCGTATTGTAATTTCGGAAAGTTCTAGAACATTTGATGACGTTAGGGATTTAATAGCTTTAATAGATTTACCAATAAGAATTGTAAATATGTGTTTGTGGTGATTTATGACGGTTTGTGGAAGGATATTTTGGGAAAAGCATGGGGTAAATATAAAGGAGAAAATTTGTAAAAAGGCAGAGTTAGTTAGAAGAGAAAATTATTGCTATTTAGTGACTTGTTGATTGCGAGAAAAAACTACAAGCTAACCGGGCCATGGAACCAAGTATGAGATTGTTTGATATGTTTGAAACGTATGATGGCACTTCGGATGCTGCTGTTTGGATTCAACGAACAAAAGTGATTGCTGAAATTCAGAACTTAAAGCTTGAACTACTTTTTCCGA
Source organism: Hydra viridissima (assembly GCF_058129835.1). Classification (NCBI taxonomy): domain Eukaryota; kingdom Metazoa; phylum Cnidaria; class Hydrozoa; order Anthoathecata; family Hydridae; genus Hydra; species Hydra viridissima. The sequence goes on along the minus strand of NW_028324301.1, from coordinate 23,243,384 downwards.
TTCTTCTCAGAGAAGCTGCTTATGCAGTGTACGATGCTTTAACCGCGGAAGTCAAAAAAGATGTAGTGGAAGTCGAGCGTGTGTTATTAGCGGCGTTTTCTATAGATGCCTACACTGCATATGAACTATTCACAAAACGAAAATTATGTGACGAAGAAAAAGTTGACGTGTTTTTAGCTGATTTAAGACGATTAGCCTATCTAGCTAAATTACCAGAGGAGTCTGTGCGTTTGGCGTTTGTTGTGGGTTTGCCAGAAGTCTTATCATCAAGATTTCGAGCCGTAATGGACCCGATTGATAAAATGTTACCCAGAGTGAGAGCTGCTATGAACTGTGCAAATGTGATTGACAGTGATGCTGTTGGCGCTGTGTCTAGACGCCATGCTACAAAAACTGCGTTAGTGTGTTACAACTGTAAAGGTTTGAATCACATTGCAAAGAACTGTTCGCTTGCGAAGAGCTTGTCTCCGAAGACTGTTAGATGTTTTAAATGTGGTGAGGAAGGACACATTGCATCGAAATGCTGGAAGCTGCAGGGAAACGATTGCAGGAGCGAGGTATCTGCGCTACCTCGCTCCTGAACATCGGTGGAATGAGCGCATTATCTGTTATTCGTTTGAAAGTTAACGGTATGGTTGCGACAGCGTTAGTAGACACAGGGTGTTCGAAGACAATTTTGAATAAAAAATTCCTGCCCAGAAGTCAATGTAGGTACTCAAACTCTCAAAAGGTAGTAACGTTTGAAGGAAAGGTTCATCAGTGCACTGGGTCAGCGGTCGTGATTCTTGAGGTTGATGGCATTAAAGCACGTGATCAGGTTATTTTAGTGGATTTCCAACCGTTTGGAGTCGATATGATGCTTGGAATGAGTTCCATTAAGTTACTAGGAGGAGTATCCATCTCTCCTTTGGGAAAAGCGAAGTTCGGATTAAGTTACTGTGGAGCAACGGCTTTGAACAAGAACAAAGTCAAGAAAATCGAAATAAAAAAGAAAGATCATAAAGCAGTTTTTAATGGTGCTGAATGGAGAGTCAAATGGAAATGGAGATATGGAGAAGGCCCCAACCAATTGTATAATAAAGTGGCACAGTACGGAATTCCACAATACGCTAGAGCAGACTATGAAAACGAACTACATAAGTGGATTGATCGGAAATGGCTGTTAGAGTACAACGAAAATGAATTGGGGCCGCCCAAAGGGCAGATTCCGTTAATGGCTGTCATTCAGAGAAACAAAGACAACAAAATCCGACCTGTTCTAGACTGGAGAGAAGCTAACGATTTAATTGAGGCATACACGAGAGATGCAGATGTGTGTGTCGAAAAGCTTAGAGAATGGAGAAGGATGGGTAACAAACCAGCAATCATCGATTTACGCAAGGCTTATCTTCAACTAAAAACTGATAAATCTCTTTGGCCGTTCCAAACAGTGGTGTTTCGAAATAAAAGGTATTGCTTGACACGACTTGGTTTCGGATTGAATGTTGCGCCAATGATCATGAAATCCGTTGTGAGTGCCGTCATTGATCAAGACGAATTAGTGAAGAGGGGAACGTCCGCTTATGTAGACGACATTTTCGTAGACGAAAGTGTGGTGAGTCTTGATTATGTCAAGAGGCATTTTTTGAAATATGGTTTAGAGAGTAAAGATGGTGAGCAGATTGATGATAATGGAGTTCGTGTGTTAGGATTGTGTGTGCGCAAGGTTGGTAACAAACTGATGTGGTCCAGAGGGAATCGAGTTGATGCTATCTCGCAAAAGTTAACCAGGAGAGTTGTGTTTTCAATCTGTGGACAGTTGGTAGGACATTTACCCGTGTGTGGTTGGTTGCGAGTGATTTGTAGTCTCTTGAAGAGGAAAGCTGTCAGTCTGACGACGGGTTGGGACGATGATGTTTGTGATGAGAACGTTAAGTGGGTGCTTCAGGAAGTATTTGCTGAGGTGGAACGCTGCGAGCCTGCTTGTGGTGATTGGGCTGTGCGTGGTGATGAGGGAAAAGTGTGGGTTGATGCCAGTTCTTTAGCGATTGGTGCTCTTATTCAAGTTTGGGAGACTACTGTGGAGGATGCAACATGGCTGCGAAAAGAAACGTCTGATGTTCATATAAACATGGCAGAACTAGACGCTGTGATACGGGGAATGAATATGGCTCTGATGTGGAAGCTGAAGAAAGTGACTATTTTTACCGATTCCGTGACTGTGTACCACTGGGTTTCTGACGCCCTTACGGGAAAATCAAGGTTGAGATCAAAAGCGACGGGGGAAATGCTGATTCGAAGAAGACTGAGCGTGTTGCAACAACTAATTGAAGAATACGATGTTAGCGTCGAGGTGAAACTCATTCCTTCTAAAGATAATTTGGCCGACGCATTAACTAGAGTTCGCAGCAGATGGCTCAACAAACTGACTGTGCCAGAGTGTCGGAATAGTTGCATGGGAGTCGCAGCTACGAAGGCTGAAGCTATTTCCAATATACACAAAAGAACTGGACATTTTGGAGTGAATCGAACGTTAAACTTTGTTCGTAAAACAATTCCGACTGCTACTGAAAACGATGTTCGAAGTGTGATAAAAAATTGCGAACCATGTCAGTCAATAGATCCAGCGCCAATACGGTGGGAAAAAGGAAAATTGGATGTTAAAGGAAACTGGGAGAGATTGGCCATGGATATCACGCATTATGGCACTGACAAGTTTTTGAGTCTAATTGATTGTGGACCTTCAAAATACGCGTTGTGGCGACAATTATCGAGCTCATACGGAAGTGTTGCCATAGTCCGAATACTCCGTCTTGTTTTTTGTGAACGTGGAGCACCGTCTGAGATATTAACTGACAATGAGCCAACATTTAAGACTAAAGAGATAAGGAGTTTCCTTGATAGTTGGGGAGTGCAAATTAGATATAGAGCCGCTTATTATCCTGAAGGAAATGGAATTGTGGAAAGAAACCACCGTACGATCAAGAGAATAGCAGAACGATCAAAAATGTCGATACCGGAAGCACTATATTGGTACAATGTCTCAGCCGACAAAAATGGTGCAAGCCCGATGGGCAAAATATACAGCTACCCCATTGGTGTGAAAGGATTGAAAAAAGAGAATCTTCCTGCACGAAATGTCCTGAACGAGAGATTTCGAATTGGCGATAAAGTCTGGCTGAAACCACCAAATGCGAGGTGCCATACAAAGTGGCAACCAGCTACGGTAACTCGGAATGCGTTAAACCAAACCGTAGAAGTGAACGGCATTCCGCGTCATGTGAAACATGTTAGACCTCGAACTGATACTCAGCCCTACATTATCCCTGATGAGGAAGTAGAGATGAATGTTGAAACTGATCAAGTGGACGCTGAAAACCAAGGAGATCCAATTAAAGATGTATTAGAGACGAACGAGGAAAATATCGACGCTGAAGATAGACCCCAAGAAATCGACATGCTTTTGCGACGGAGTGGTCGGGAACGGCGCATGCCTTCGAAATACCTTGATTACTATTTGGATGATCCGTAAGGATTAAGGAGGAGTGTAATTTCGGAAAGTTCTAGAACATTTGATGACGTTAGGGATTTAATAGCTTTAATAGATTTACCAATAAGAATTGTAAATATGTGTTTGTGGTGATTTATGACGGTTTGTGGAAGGATATTTTGGGAAAAGCATGGGGTATATATAAAGGAGAAAATTTGTAAAAAGGCAGAGTTAGTTAGAAGAGAAAATTATTGCTATTTAGTGACTTGTTGATTGCGAGAAAAAACTACACGTATATTGAGTAAGATTGGGTTCTCTATTATATTTCTAATTTATAACTCACTAAAAAGATAGGAAAAATTATTTTCAGCTTGAGGGGTGATCTTTTTTGACAATTTACATAAAAAAAATATATTTTATGTTTATAAATATAATTTCTCCACTCATGGTTACATGGGAAATAAAAAATTCTTAATTTTTTTTTTTAGTCATACCCCTACTGCACAATAGTGCTTTCCATTATTTACAGAAAAACAAACTTTTTTTGCTAGTGATCTTAATGATCCAGTTTTTAATTCAATTATTGTCTTTTACCCAAGGATTGAAGTTCCAGACACTATCAGCACAACCTCATATTATTTACTCTGAAGAATTTCTAGGTATGTTTAGCCCTGCAGAGCAGAAAGCTTGTAATTCCATGCTTTGTTTCTTGTCATCAAAAATTTGCACATGCAAAAATAGGACAACTGATTTCCTCTCTAAAAAACCAACTGATGTATGAAATAAATTGCAAGCTTGGTCCATCTCCTCAGCCTAAAAAAAGCGGTTGGCAAAAATACAATGCCATGAAGAAATAAAGGTGGAGTTGACCAAACGCATGGCTAAAATGATTCAAATTAAGGAGGACAAAGAAAGAAGTAAAGTGGAAAAACTATTAAAAACTTGCATGCCTCAGCAGATAAAGTAACTGTTTCCTGATTTGGAAAGTAATGTGGCTGCAGATATTGAAAATATTCACAATCGTACTGCTGTTGGAAAAAATATATGCCACATGTGGCATAATGCTGACACTAACAGCCAAGATATATACTATGGCAAACTTCTTAGCATTAAAAAAAAGAACAGTGCCATATATAAAGATTTTTATTGGAAATCAAATGAGAATGAGGATGATGATAGTGTTGAGTACGATATGACCTAATATCAACTCTCTGCATGCATCATAAGTGGTGATATGGTGATATCATAAGCAACTTGTGAGTGAATTGATAATAGTAAGGTATATGTTATTGTATATAGTAAGATGGTTTATATACTTGGACTAATAGATATCATTTACAGATAATAGCTAAGTCAAATTGTTAGAAATATTTTTGCAGTTGTAATTATTGCATATATTGTGCTACCCCCCACTTTTAAAATTTTTTTTTTTGTTAAGTTATGAAATGATTTATATTTCTCTCATTTACTATTTGTATATATCAGAGGTAGTGGGATATTGACATCCAATATTTGCTTGGATGCCAATGCATTAACTAGACAAGATGCTGGTGTTTTGTAACTTTAATAAATAAGTATAACCTGAACATATGGCACCTGCCATCCCCTAAAGACTAGTCTATGAACAGATTTATACTTTTTCATTATGATTTTTACATATCACATCTATTTTATTTCAGGTTTTATTGTGAGGATTTGTTAAAGCAAACATTTAGGGATCGAATTCTAATGATATTTTAATGGTAAAATGTGTTATGTATCAGGAGTTAAATTATTTTGATTTATTTTTACCCTAGGGTATACCAGATATGTTTTATTTTTTATTGCAAGGTTTTATCAGAGCATGCTGAAAGTTAGAATTTTGCTTCTGTGGATATTGATGCCTCCAGAAGACGAGATTAAAACCTGTTCGAAGAATCTACATTGTCTATCTATGATGTAAATGCCGTATGGTAAATAGAAAAGATGCGTCTTAGGATTAGGCAGTCACAATCATCACAAGAAAAGCTATTTTCATAGCGACAATTCTGTTAAAAACATTATTAATCCATTCCACCACAATTGTTTTTATATATTTTGTTAATTAAAACACTATTTAATTTTTACAAGTTTTTATTTCAAAGAAACCTAAACACTAAATTATGAGTAATATTTACATGAATAAAATTGTTGACAATGATTTTTTATGCATAAAATGACCACATAAAGACGGACCGGCGAATCGCCGGTTTAGTGTTTTAATACCATAAAACACTAAACCGGCGATTAAGACCATTTTAAGACCGGCGATTCGCCGGCTTTATGTGTCAATGGGTTAAGCAAATTGGAAAATTAGTTAAAATTTTAGTTTTTTAATTAATTTTTTTTTAAAACTATTTACATTCATTGAAGTGTTCAATTTGTTGGGGTGGGAGTAGTAATCTATTTATTTCGATTACTACTTCCACTCCAACAAATTTTAATTGATTTTTCTTGAAAGAAAACCTTTTATAAAATTACTATCCGAAAACAGCATCGCGAAAAATAGGCATACGCGATTTTTTTTGTATAAGCAACTTAGAATTTTGTTCAGAACTCGAGTTGCTTATTTTTCAGCCGATTTCTATATCTCAAGTTGCTTAATGGTTGCTTAAGTTTCTTAGCCTAAATTTCAGTGTTTTTACGAATAAGAGACAAAATACGGTTAATATCAAGTCTTTAACAGAAGAGTGCTCTTTACAACTAAAATCACTTAAATTCTAATAAAAAAAAAAAGATCAAAAATGTTTCTCTCTTCTGCTGGATCTTTATTTTCTTCATCTCCACTTTCTTCGTCTTGTCCGTTTGATTTTTCTACTTGTCCATCTAGTTCCTCGTCTTCTCCGTCTGATTCGTCAGGCAAAACATCAATAGGGTTATCCTTTACTTCGTCTGGAATAGGAGTCTCTGTGATCTCCACCGGGTTGTCAATGTCAACAGGGGGTGGAACAACATAAGCAGGCATGCCTTCAGGATTTATCTTATCGTCCTCGCTACCATCAGCCGTGATAAGACATCCTGTTTTCGCAAAGCTCCTATAAAGCACACGAAGAAAGTTCGCGTCTTTGGATGTTTTACGGTAAGCTTCCCCAACCCAACGAGTTATCAAAATGCGGTGATCTTTTGCCGACAGTTTCCGATCATCGTTGCCAAGCCAGAGTTTGATGTTTTCATCATTTTCGAGCCAGGTGTTTTGTTCTGCTTTAATATGTGATTTGAATGTTTTTCCTGGTCCGGAATCAACAGATTGTCAAAAATGTGTCCCGTTGGGAACACCAAACCAGACAATACCTTTATGTTGTCGCACTTCATTCAAAAACTCATCACTTACTTGGGCTGTCAGGTTATCGCAGAACAAAACATACTCATCTAGGTTAGCGACAGCATTGGAGAGAGTGTTCTTCACCCATTTCACGGAAAACGCTGTATCTGCCCATGCATTTGGTTGCCAGTACACATCTACATCAGTGTCATAGGCTAAAACTTCATCTTGACTAATCCTTTTCCCCTTACCTATGAAAATCAACGCTGGCTTCACCATTCCTTTAGGACTGAGACATATTTGAAGGGTAGTTTGTCGCTTATCAAGCCCACTGCCAGGTTGAGCTATCCATACTTTATGGTCCCTTCGTTCCTTTCCCTTACTCATTGGAATTTCGTATGTTCGTTTGCTCTCGACTACAAACGGGAGTGGAATTTGATCTACATTGATTCTCTTTTTCGGTGGGAAATGCCCACATTTTTTATCGTATGTGGGTTTGCCACATCCAGACTTAATCAACTTTTCTCTCAAATTTGAATGCCATTTCATCTAAATCGGGGTTTGCTTCTTTACGTCAGCTTGGCGCTTACGTTGAACACACAGCATGCGGATCTTATTTTTCCTTAAGAAATGAGTAACTATTGATTTTGGCAATCTGTCAGCATTCTGGCTTTGTTGTAGATGAATTTGATTCGCTCGGACATACAACCACTCAAAGTTAACTTTTAGCCCCTTTTTTCTTGCTTCGGAGAATTTATCATAGAGTTTGTTAAGCAAAGCTTTGTGTTTGTCGCCCCTTCGGCATTTCCTGAATAACGCGTTTTTCTTGTTTTCGTTGTACTTGTGGTAGATTTCTTTTTCCTTTGATTTCCATCGTGTAATCATACTCTTATGAACGTTATACTTTTTTGCTACATCCCTACTTAACATACCATCGTTTAAGTCATTTAGCGCATCAACCTTTTCAGCAAATTTTGGTAATTCGATTTCACAGTTTTTTCAATGTTATCGTACTTGTTCTTTCCATCAATGATTTGATCCAAGCTCATTGATTTCGGGTCTTTGTCAGTTTGAGCAATATCCGTATGTGATAACTTATTTTTACACCAAAACTCGTGCATCGAAAGGGCTTAGGATGTTTTCACTGACTTTTTGCAAACAATACATTCAAACAAATTATCTACTTTTTCCTTCGGCACTACATTTACCAACTCACCACGATGACAAATCTTTTTGGTAAAACCAAAGTTGAACAAATTTGTCTGCTTTCTCTTACTCACGATCTTAACAGCGTTGTCAACAACATGCACAACAAAACACTACTGTGATTACTTTCTTTTGAAATCGTTTATCAAAAAGAAGTCATTACATTGCAGAGAAAAAAATTGATTCGAACGCAAAATCGAATGTTTTCGTTTCTCAAAAAAACTTGTACGGCAATTTTTTAAACTACATAAAGCTATGTTTTATATCCAACATAAAAATAGTATTTGACAGTAAATAAAGGAACTTTTTGAGTGCTTTGATTTTTATGTGCAATTTATGAGTTGCTTATGTTAACATTTGTTCAGAACTGAAGTTGCTTGATTTTTTTTCACATCGAGTTCAGTTGCTTATAAACGAGTTGCTTAAACAAAAAAAAATCGTGTAATTGAAGAAACTATAAATCTCTATAAGCTGGCGGTATTCATTACCTATTAACATATTATAAGTGTAATAAGGTATAATATTACAATTAAATAGAGCCTAATTTTACATAACAATTCCATAGAGTATAATATAATTACACGGAGGTTATTATTTCGCTTGTATACGCGATTTATCACATTAATTTATAAAACTTAATTATTAATTTTTAATTCAAAAATATTCTATTATTTTAATCAATATGATAAATTAATTAAAATACTAACAATTATTTTTTATTTAAGCGTTACGTTAGTGAAAACATAACGAAAGCAAAATATTGCGCAAATAAACAATAAAAATCTATTGCAAAACTACCGTTACCCGAACATGAAATTTTTATGTTGGTCGCAGATTTCTTAAGCAACTCTTCTTATGATATTTTGTTACTTAAATGTGCATAACTTTTTGTAGATGTATTCGTTTTTTATGAAATTTTTACCGTTATAATAGTAATTTAAAGCTCTTTCCGATGATATGTAATAGTCAAATACATAAATAGTTTAAAACTTTTACTAACATACCTACATAAAGAGCTCTCAATCAAAATGATACCTGGTATGAGATAAAAAGGAGCAGTAGGGTAAATTCCAGCTTCAGCAGGAGGGTTTCTTTGTTTAACTGGAAATTCAGCTGGCGTTGGATAAGCAGCTTGCTGAGAATAACCAGGATATTCCTGAGGGTAACCAGGTTGCTGAGGATACTTATCTACTTCTTGAGCTTTTGGATAAGAATCTAAAGGTCCTGTTGATACTGCACCATATTGTACACTTGTATATTGTACACTTGCTTCAGTAAAAGCAGCCCGTCTTCGTTTATAAGAGCGAAAACAACATATTGCAACAAAAGCAATTACAAACAGTGAAGCAATTACACCACCCACAATAAACTTCCAAGATGCAACAGCACTTGGTCTAACTAAAAAAGTTAAACTTCTTTCCAAGACTTTGAGAACAAAAATATTTGAAACTTAGACTTCAATGGTGGCGTATTAAAATCTGGTACCGAAAAAATGACACAGAGTTAGCAAAAGCATCAAAAATTATTCAAGTCATTGATAACTTACTAATAACTCAAGACTGATAATATAAGTGCAACTTACCATCATCATATGCGACATAACCAACAACAAAACCTCGATTAGCAAAAAAAACATATCCCTCGAAGTCAATCTCTAACTCGTAATAACTTGTTGTCTGAGAAAAAGGTCCTTTTCGACAATAATGAAACTTTTCTTTTGTGGCAGTCACAGCAGAGTTTTTTTCTAAATGAAAATATAAAACAGAGGTGATATTGTATATAAAGATAAATAAACTGTATTGCATATTATTGTTTAAAAAAAAACAGAAGAAAAAAAAATTACATAGCTTAAGTTTGTACAAAAAAAACAACGGTAAATAAACACAGCTACAACATTTAAATTCAAATAATAAAAAAACATAAGAAATTCTCACAAAATAGACCAAGAACAACGTGACCCAATATCCATATCCATGAAGTTTAGTTTGATGACTTTATTTCTAGCACCAGCATAAGTGTCCCATTCACAGTTGTAATGTACTTTTTGATCAAGAAAAAGAGGCCATTTATAACTGGATATAACTCCAACTTGGCTGCGGACATATGCAGAACTAATAACAAAACAGAAACGCTATCATATTTTTCAATACAAAAAAACAAAGTCATTTTAAAAATTGATTAAATATTGTAATGACATATTGACCTTGAGAAGATTGAACAGTCAATGTAAATAACAGCCAATGTAAATACCTTTGACACCCTGAATAATAACTTTGGGATACAGGTTCAAAAACTGAGAATGTTTTATAGGTTGCAGAGAACGAACTTGAAACACTACCTCTAACATTTCTAACATGAATCTCCATACAGCCATCATATGCTACTATTGCATGAGGCAAATGCTTCATATTGCGAGTACAGAACCGAGAAACAGAAGAAGAACTCCATAAGCACCTACAAGAAAAGAAAACTCTGATAACTGGAGTATTTCATGATCTAAACTTCCTATAAGTCCTCTTTGCAATTAACTAAACAAATTATATTATAAAAAGACAAATTCTGTTGAATGTTTAAAAATTTGCCTCAATCAACACAAAAACCAGTTTCGTTGGAATTAAGAGAACCGGAAGTTATTCCAGACAATTGATATTGTTTAGTGACAACTTCAAAAAAAATATCACTTATTTATTGCATGAAGAAGTGGCTCTGGCAGATACTAAATTGTGAGTATTTTTTTGGAAACTTCTTTTGATCATAAGTTCATAACATCAAACAATTTTTGGGATCACAATAGATTTTAACCATTAAATAAATGAAATTGCTTCTTTAGAAAATTCAAATTCAATTATATTTGTAATAACAAAAAAAAAGTTTACAAAAAAGTTGCTAAAACTCTAATGAAAAATAAAGCGTTTAAAAATTTTGAGTGTTTTATTTGTTTGAAATTTGTAAGAAAAATATTGATTCTACTATTTAAGTTATAAATCACAAAAAAAGAGTCCAATCATACCCAGTGTAAACTTCCACATAATCACCATCATTACAATCAGGCATTGTTGCATGAAATTCAAAGTGAGACCAAGTTAGAAGAATCCATCTCCTACTGATTGAAACATCTATTTTGTATATGCAGTTTCCATTTTTAACTTGCATGCTATTTATAAAACCTGAATAACTATTGAAGTTTATTTGACCACAACTTGCAGCATTGTAAACTTTACCAAACACAGACAGCAGTATAACAAAACCAATCATTGTTAGGTGATTTGTTTTGCTATGAGATTAAGATATGTCATCATCATCATCATCATCATCATCATCATCATCATCATCATCATCATCATCATCATCATCATCATCATCATCATCATCATCATCATCATCATCATCATCATCATTATCATCATCATCATCGTCATCATAAGCATCATCATCGTTATCATCATCATCATCATCATCATCATCATCATCGTCATCATCATCGTCATCATCGTCATCATCGTCATCGTCATCATATCATTGTCATTGTCATCATCATCGTCATCATCATCGTCATCATCATCATCATCATCATCATCATCATCATCGTCATCATCATCGTCATCATCATCGTCATCATCATCATCATGTAACCTAAGCTTGTAAAAGACAGTTGTAATATGTCCATAAATGATATCCATCATTTGTTATAACACAAAGCACAACTGTAATATTTTGCTTTTAGAAATGGTTTTGAAAATTTAAATTTTCAAAATATTCTATATTTTGTTTTTGGGACATGCAATATTTGTCCTCTAAATATTTTTGCTACTATTCTATGTTCATGAAAAAAGTATCAGATTCTTTTTACTGAATAGTTTAATTTTGAAGCTTACATTTGCAATCGAATTTTTGATTCTTCTACAACTGTCTAAAAAATCTTTTTAAGTTAGAAATTAAGATCTCATTTTGGATTTTTAACTAAAAAAATACTTCAAAAGAAACACTTTACTTGATGAGAGTATAAATATAATAAATGGCTTTGGCTCTAATGGCGAAGCGTATGTAGCGTCTACCAAAGCAACAGTTGAATCGTAATTACATACTTAACACGGTCAGACATAGAGGTGACAATATCAGCAGTACTTCCCTAGCATGTTATTGGGCCATAAAGATCAGAAAATCGGGACCACTTCATGTTTAGTAGAAAAATAGCTGTGATCGTTCTATTGGCGTATTAAAGTGGCCCGCGCAATCGATCACGTAAAAAGAATTTAATACTATTGAGAACGTCTGAACTGACGCTGAAAAATAAAAAAACATTTTCCGCCAGAGGAAAAATATTAACTCGAATAAAAAGAACTAGAAATTCGAAAATAATAGCTACATTTTTCTAGTGAAAAGGAATCTTTATTTGGTTAATTCAGTCTTAATTAAATAGCTCTAAGAATATAGCACGCTATCCTTCAAATATAACTCTGTTAACAGAGTAAGTTGATTTCAATGACATATCCTATGAAAACAGAATTAAAAGACTCATAATCGAGGGAATGTCGAGAAAAAAAAAAACGCGCTCAAATGTGCATACTTGTACAAAAATTTATATTATTCAGATACAATCGATAAAACTTTCTATTCTTACAAATGAAAACAGCAAAAGAAATTTCTATTCGTAATAATGAAAACAGAAAAAGAAATTGAAGCAAGGTAAAAATAACAATAAATAAAAGAAATTCAGCGACATACAATATACAAACTTATACATATCCCATACTGTACATTAAAAAATTAACAAAATCCTGTACAAAAAGATTTTAAAATGATTAGTAATTATATATTACAATCAGTAGATATTATAGCAATTGTGGTGAAGCTTACTGGGGACCACCTGGATATGGAGGAGGAGCAATGTTAGTATTTTCTATAAGAACAAAAAAAAGAAAAAAAAATTATATACGCACCAGCGTTAGCTATGACAAACAAAAGTATAATTATTACTGTCGTTTCCATATATTTATAGAATGTAATACATTTTTATTTGTACAAAGTAGGACTAATAAAAATGTATTACGTTCTAAAAATCTGACTTAACAATAAAGGGTCTTTCAATAGGTGTGATTTTCAAAAAAGATATCTCGGTTCCTTTTATTATTTCTAGCTGTCAAAATTATCATTCTGGGAGCTGAGTTAATCGCAAGGCTAAACAATCCATTGAGCATGGAATGGTTCCAAAACTTTTCTGAACAAAGTTTTTGAAGATATATACTTTTCAAAAAATATGTGGAAAAAATATGTTTCAAGTGTGTTCTACAAGAACTAAGTATCGACGTGATATCACACGTCAACAAAGCTACTCTTTAGCTTTGTGTTTGCATTTGCTTCAAAGATTTGACTGAATAAAACAAAACAGAAAATGCTAAAGCACTAAATATAAAACAAGTATATTTAGGCAAAACAAGTATATCTCTTGATGAACGTAATATAGCTCTCTTGATGAACGTAGTGTAGTTATTGGGAATGGCACAAAATGCAATAGCATTTTGTCTAATGAGATATCAAGATGAACTTTTAACTATGACTTTGTTTACACTGTACAAAAATCACAAAAAAATGATGAAAAGCAACATTAATTAACATATTTATTAGGTTATTTTCAAAGAATCCTAAAAATTGTACAAATCTGATTATTGAGGCGTTTTCAATTGTGATAATAACACATGTATAAGTACCTGACCAACTTATTTAGCAAAGTAATTGAATTATTTTTAAATAATAAAAAAACAACATTTTAAATTATAATGCGTAGTGTTGTCATGACACATCTCATTAGACTTTGTGACGAAACCAAATTGATTTCTTTAAACAAACTGATTTCATTGACCAAGGTTTGTCCAGCTTTTGCATCAAAGTTGTTTTGGAAACCTTTTCCCAGCCAAAAAAGCCTAAAATACTTTAACTAGTCAGTAGTTATCCTTGATGTGGTAGAAAACGGTGCACAGTGACTCAAAACAACAAAAAATGGCTATAAACCCCTCACAACTTTTTTGGAAATATAGTGCCTTTTTCTTAATGATAACAAATTACAATGATTATTTATTTAAAAAGTAAAAACAGTTTTTTCATAAAACTTTTATTTTATATTTTTGTTAAAAGAAGTTAAAAATGTTAATATCATTTTCAAAGAAATCTGAAAAATGTGAGATTTTTATTTTGTAAAAATGGAGACTTTTTAATCTAAATAAAAGTCTATATTTACTTTTAAGACAATCTTTTAACTTTATATATTTCAAATGTATTGAAAAAAAAGTTGCAATTTGATTTTTTTTTGTTCAAATTAGAAGAATGTTCTAAAATAATATAGAATTTATGCATACTTTTTTTGTTTTAAGTATCAACTAAAAAAATGTTCCACCGAGTTCCCAGGAAATAAATATGTTTTTCAGTAAATTAACACTTTTACTTTTAGAATATAAAGGGATTGCTGCGGTCACCTGCGGTATGGGGAGCTACTAAAAAAATACAAATGTCAGTGAATCCATAAAGACCTTGTTTTCCGCCAGTTTTTAAAAGTAATTTAACAAATGAAAGTGGCGGAAAACAAGGTTTTTATGGACTCATTGACATTTGTATTTTTTTGAACTTGAGTTTTTTACTTGTATAACTTGTTTTAATGTATCAAATGTATTTTAAGTAGCATAGTTTTGTCATCATATGCTACTAAAAAGTTTGTTAAAAATTTTTTTGTTAATTTTGAATAATGATTTATCATTCGATCAGTACTACATATTTGAAATAGCTTTACTTAGCAACTTCTGTATTTCCTGTAATATATAAGTAACATTATTTACTTAAACATTATAGGAAACTTAATGTGATAATTGTCAAAGCAATAAAAACATAAAATCTTAAATAATTTCAAGTGAAAATTATATAAAGTACTCAAAAATGTTTCTGATATATAATAATGATTTTATCAACTTGGCGATTCTTAAAAACAATAACAATAACAAGGAGTGGATATATTAGGATTATGGAAGGATTTACTTAACGAAATCAAATAAATCTGAAGAAATTAGCAAAGAGAACATAAATAAAGACTACTTTAGCTACGTTTATTTCAAAAGTGAAGAAAAAACTAAAGCAATATGGTAGAAATTATGATTCATTTATAGAAAAAGAATATCAATGGCTGCAAGAAAATCTTTTGACCAATAAAAAGAGCCACTTTGGTTCTGGAAACCCCATAAACAATGTGGGGTCCTTGGAGAGCGAACCAAACGAGAAAAAAATGAAAGAACTAGGTGTTGAACATAATTGTTTATTTTTAGTCTCTGCAAGAAGTACAGAAGTAATTTTTTACAAAAAGGTTCCAAAAAGTCAAAGACACTTTGGATAAAACCTTTCCTTAAAATATGAGTGTAAAGCAAACTCTTGATTTAAAAATCTTGATTTAAAAGTACTGACCTCAGCGATAAACAATATCAAATGATCAAAAACTTAGCCTTTAGACACATATTTATCCCCTTCTTGCACGATATATTAGCGGGAAAAGTTAAATACCACCCTAAAAACTTTTTATTTTTCTCTGATTTCAGTTGTTACCATTAATATTGCTAAAGCAGTATTTATGTAGAAGGTCTAACTATACCAATAGTAGCAGTGTCATCCCTATTAAAGAAAATTAATTTTTATCTTAGTTATAAAAATTAATTATCTTTAATAGGGATGGCACTTTTACTTCCTTTTTTTTTACTTACTCAAATAAGTAAGCCTTTATGAAAAAGTAAACTGCGTGTATAGTTGTAAACGTTCAAAAAAAACTTAGATTTACTTTTAAAAGTAATTTACTTTTCTAAAACAATTTTATTTTGTAAAGAAAGGTGAATTTACTTTCAAATATAAGTTACATATAAGTAGATTATATAAAAAAGTAATTTACATTTACATTTAAAATTGAGTTACATGGAAAAGTAATTTACTTTTACATTTAAAAGTTGATTACTTTTTTAAAATTGCATTACATAATATAATTTTACCTCGAAATGTAACTTACTTTTACAATTAAAAAGAATTTTTTTTTAAAAAAAATTATATTACAAAAATTTTTTAAAAAAAGCATTTTAAAATACATTATAAAAAAGTTACATGCAATCAAATGTAAATAAAACTTACTTATATAATTAGTTTTCCTAAGTAGACATGTGTTATTTTATAACTAAAATGAAATGGCTATGAAAAGTAAATTACATAAAAATACTTTTGATTACTTGAGCTTAGGTTTTAAATAACTTTTAGTAACAATTAAAAGTAATCTATACTTAAAAAGTAAGTAAATTTACTTTTGGTCAACGTTTTTTCTGAAAGGATATTGATGAGAGAGTGAACAGCAGTGAAACAAAACTTGCAGTAAAGCATAGTTAATTTAATTTGGGGCAACAACTGGTCTGAACGGATTAGGACTTTTTTTTCCCTGTGCACCTTTAAAATATCATTAATTGACTTTGATCCATGATTATATTGGCAATTAAAACCATTCCTAGCGCCGGAACAATTTTGCATTTGCTTTGAAACCATTGTTAGACCCTGGTTAAAAAAAAGTTCAATTCCTGGCCAACATGGAAATATTTTACTAGTCTTAGGCTGGAACTTATCTTTTTGAAAATTTTCAATGACGGAACGTATGGAATTCTTTTTGAAAATTTTCAATGACAGAACGTATGGAATTCAGACGGTATCAAGAAAAATATCCTCCTGAGAAAACCTCCCAGGAAAAATGCCTAAATAGTTTTTTTTATATACTTAAATACGCTTTACTGTCATTTTATCATTGTATCAGCTTTTTTCCTGATACCGCTTTTAATGTGTAAATTTTTAAATTTATTTGTTGCTTTTTTATTTTTGTTTTATCAACTAATTTATTTGGAATTAGTGCAGCGGAGTGTACATATATATCGACTTATTGTTAGGGATAACATGCAAAAAATAACACACAACAACTGACGGTTAGAACTTGGGGGAGGCAATCTTTTAATTTAAACAAAAGTTTGTTTTTTTTTTGGTCTTTTTTTCTTTTTTTGGGGGAGGACGGATTTTTTCAAGGAAAATATTTTGTCTGGGAGATATTTGGGTAGGGTTTTCGGGTTTCTTTCTTAAACCAATTTAGAAATAGCCTAAACATAGTAGTAAGGAGAAGACGCATTTACCCTGGGAGACACCCATTTAGGAAGAAGAGATTCTTTAAAAGGCAAATTTATAAGTAATTTTTTTTTAAGGTTTTATGTATAAATGCTTTTATTATTTGAAAATTAAGGAGGGACACTAAATATAATAAGGGCATATAAAAACAGATTTTAAAAAAAGGATTGGCATGGATAGGAAGCAACCCACCATGTTTATTAAACTTGCCCCCAATTTACTAAACCCTTCCACAAAAACGGTCCGCATACATGCAGAATAATTCCTAACATTATAACTCTTTTATGTAAACTACTTTTACTTGCAATAAAAAAATAACGCATTTTTAATAAGTTTTTAATAAGTTACGCATTTTAAAAATTAACTTTATGTAGGTAATTTTATATGCAATATAATATTATTTTTTAAAAATGAATTACTTTAAAACGTAAATATATTTCATAACTTAATCTAAGTTATGTAAAGTAATTTTTTTAAAAGTAATTTTTTTTTTCATCAAAATAAGTGAAAGTGCCATCCCTAATCTTTAAAAGTAAATTATCTTTGTCAAAATAAAAAATATTTGGCTTTCTCACAGTTTTTCTGTTTAAAGAGAAAAAAATTTTTTTTTATTTTCATGTAGGTATCCTTAGAAAAACATTTCATTCATTTTTTAGGACTTATGCATTTTGGCAGTATTTTAGACCTTAGGAAATGCTGAGATTTTCGCGCTATGCATAAGCCAAGCCAAACCACGCTTTAAATAGCAAATCAATATTTTGATATGTAAAATGAAAACGGCACATGTAGCAATTAAACAACTATAATAAAAATTGTTGGCATTACAGAATAGAACACTCATGTAACCATTATTTTGAAAATAGTGACCGAATATCACAGTAATCGGTAACGTTTTGAGGTAGAAGTAGCAAAAAACTAACAAAACTTAAACTAAAACTGCCATAAATTCTCAACCAGTTAACCAATCCGACTGAAATTTTATCCAGAGTTTGGTGTGGTTATAGGCTACATTTGTATCATGTTTTATCAAATTATTTAGAGTGGTTCTCATTCCACAGGTGTTTTTATTGGCTCACAATGAAGTCAAAACTTCACTCAATTTGAAAATTGTTTTCCGCGGACAAAGTTAAAAGATTTCAAGATATGCATCACAGGATACCTTGATGTGTACGCTATCACCCCATACAAGTGGCGTCCTTGGATCAACTAGGTTGGCTTTATCATGATCCATGATAACCGTGACAATCATTATCAGAAGATACGAAAGTTAAAATAGAAAATTAAATATTAAAAAGCAAAGTTATACTTTGTTATTAAGCAATATTCAAAATATGATTTGCAACTTTTGCACTTTCAATTTAAGGGCAAAAGTGAAGTTAAAAAATCGCGAAAAAAAATCATATAGTTGGGCCGGTAATGGTACCAACTGTTAGCCAACTGTTTTATTACTGTTGGGCCGTTAATGGCAACCAATAGTTTAAAAAAAGTTGGCTAAGTGTTAGTAAAAGCGTTCCGTTTTTTTCACGGTACCAACTAAATAGCCAACTGTTGGCCCAACTGTAGCTAATAGTTGGTTATTAGGATCGGGTCAACTACTTACCAACTGTTCGGTGTTTACTGGGCAATTAAAACAATCATTTCTACCATTACCTACTATTTTTTCCGGACACAAAAGTCTAATAAAAATCGAACTTTATCTTTAATTTTTTTTTTTTTTTCTGTTTTGCTTAAAAATAAAATTAATTTACATTTCATTGAATTAAACGCGAAGACATAATAAATTGATCTCGTATGTCTCACCTCTATATTAAATTAATGTAACTCATTGCAAGCATCAACTACAAAGCTTTTACATCTAATAAGTTCACATCTAATAACTTGAACAAGAATATACTACTCTAAACTTAAAATCTTAACGGAAGGTTTACTCCAATCATAAATATAAGGAGCTCTCATTTAATCAAAATAATACCTGACATGGGTTGAAAAGGACCAGGAGGGTAACCTTGTTTAATTTGATATTCAGTTGGCATTGGATAAGCCGCTTGCTGTGGATAACTAGGATATTGCTGAGGGTAACCAGGTTGCTGAGGGTAAACAGGTTGCTGAGGGTAACCAGGTTGCTGAGGGTAACCAGGTTGTTGAGGGTAACCAAGTTGCTGAGGATACTTATCTACTTCTTGAGCTTTTGGATGGGAATCTAATGGTCCTGGTGATACTGTACCATATTGTGCACCTGTATGCTGTGCACTTGCTTGAGTAAAAACAGCTTGTCTTCGTTTATAAGAGCGAAAACAACATATTGCAACAAAAGCTATTGCAAAGAGTAAAGCAAATACACCACCCACAATAAACTTCCAAGTTGTAACAGCAACCGCTGTAGCTAAAAAAAATGAAACTTTTTTCCAAAACAATTTAAACAAAGTTAATTGCAACTTAGACTTCAATGGCGGCTTTAACAATATCTGGTACAGAAAAAATAACATAGAATTAGTAAAAGCATCAAAAAATGTATCAGCTCATTGATAACTTGCAAATAACTTCACTCTAAAAATATAATTGCAATTTACCATCATCATATGCTACATAACCAATAACAAAACCTCGATTAGATAACGAGATATATGTATCAAAGTCAATCTCTAACTCGTAATAACTTGTTATCTGAGAAAAAGGCCCATTACTTTGACAATACTGATTTTTTTGTTTAGTGGCCGTCTTAGCAGATTTTTTGCCTAAAAGAATATGTACAAGAGGGAAAAATATGTACAAAAAATCTATAAGATGATAACAAAACAAATAACATTGCTAATTTTAATAAAAATTAGCAATGTTATTTGCCAAAGAAAAAAATCTAACAAAACATGCAACATAAAGCTAATAACAAAACACAGTTGTAAATTTTATATCAAAATGTTAAAACATATTCAATTCTTCCAAAAAGAAAGAACTAAAGAAAATTACCTTGAACAACAACTTTAGACAAAGAACAGGATGACCCAATATTCATATCCATGAAGTTTAGTTTGATGACTTTATTGCTAGCACCAGCATATATGTCCCATTCACATTCTGAAAATGCTCTTGTATTAAGAGGAAGTGGCCATTTATAACTGGATATAACTCCAACTTGGCTGCGGACATATGCAGAACTAGTAACAGAACAGAAACACTCGCTTATTTTTCAATAAAATAAGACAAAGTTATTCAAAAAATTGGTTACTTATTGTGATAACATATTGACCTTTAGAAGATTTAACAGCCAATACAAATATAAATACCTTTGACACCCTGAATAATAACTTGGGGGTACAGGTTCAGAAAATGAGAATGTTTTATAGCTTGCAGAGAACGAACTTGAAGCACTACCTCTAACATTTCTAACATGAATCTCCATACAGCCGTCATATGCTACTATTGCATGAGGCAAATGCTTCATATTGCGAGTACAGAACCGAGAAACAGAAGAGAGACTCCATGAACACCTAGAAGAAAGGAAAACTCTGATAATTAAAGCTTTACATGATCTAAACTTCCCATAAGTCCTCTTTAAAATTAACTAAAATTATACTATAAAAAGGCAAATAATATTAAATGTAGAAATTTAATATTAAGTAGTTTTAGAGATTACAATAGATTTTAAGCTCACTGTATTTGTAATAAAACAAAAAATTTACAAAAGTTACTAAAAATGTAATGCAAAATCAAGTGTTTACAAAATTCAGGTCTTTATTGGTTTGAAAATTGTAAGTAAAATATTGATTCTAATACTATTTAAGTTATAGATCACAAAAAAGAGTCCAATCATACCCAGTGTAAACTTCCACATAATCTCCATCATTACAGTATGGCATTGTTGCATCAAATTCAAAGTAAGACCAAGTTAGAAGAATCCATCTTCTATTGCTTGAAACATCTATTTTGTATATGCAGTTTCCATTTTTAACTTGCGAGCTATTTATAAAACCTGAATAACTATTGAAGTTTGTTTGACCACAACTTGCAGCATTGCAAACTTTAGCAAACACAGACAGCAATATAACAAAACCAATCATTTTTATGAGATTTATTTTGCTATGAGATTAACAAGTAACATTTATATAATACAAAGTACCTTAAGTGATACAAGTTCTTAGAATAATAAAACCAGTTTCTGACGACCATCATCATCCTCATGCTCATCATCCTCATGCTCATCATCCTCATGCTCATCATCCTCATGCTCATCATCATCATCATCATCATCATCATCATCATCATCATTATCGCCAACATCGTCATCATCTTCATCACCGCCATCATCTTCATCATCGTAATAATTGCCATCATCATTATCATCATCATCATCATCATCATCATCATCATCATCATCATCATCATCATCATCATCATCATCATATCATCATCATCATCATCATTATCATCATCATCATCATCATCATCATCATCATCATCATCATCATCATCGTAATCATAATCATCATGTTACCTAAGCTTGTAGAAGGCAGTTGTAATATGTCCACAAATGCTATCCATAATTTGTTATAACACAGCAATTGTAATATTGTGCTTTTAGTAAAGGTTTCGAAAAGTTAAATTTTCAAAATTTTTTACATTTGTTTTTTGGACTTGGAGCATTTTTCCTCTAAACAATTGATACGGCTTCTCATGCAAAAAAAACAAACACTCAACTCAATGAGACAGGCACCACATTTAGGGTTTAGGATATATAGGTCACGGAACCACATCTAGGGGTGGTCACGGAATAATCTAATTAACGATTAAAAAAACCGGTTTCGGTACGGTGAAGACAATTAAATCATTCTCATCAGACATTAATCAATTCCAAGTATAAAAACTAGTTTGTTACAAGACTTTAAAACTGAAAAATTAATTTAAAAGCAAGTTTGCACTTTTTGTTTGTGAAAAGTTGACTTTGAAAACTAAGTAATATTCCTTCTCTCGTTTATTTTATCAAGAAGATCAAAAAGATCATAGATGAAGTTCAAGAAGATCATAATCTTGATTTAGTTGTTTTTTCGGGGGAAATTCTTTAGTTACGAAGGTTTCTTCAAATTTTCGAAAGTTTTATAGAACAGAATTTTTGTGGAACCAAAAAAGTTTCGTATCAAAAATGAATATTCCAGGAGTGAAGTTATGAAATTGAAAGCAAAAAAATTTTTGTTACGAAGTAAGAAGTTTTATCACATTAACCCCAGAAACACGAAAAATCATCGTCAATATGAAAGCCCTGAAAGATCTATTAATGAAATTGCAGAAAATTTTCGAAAATAGACATAATGACCGAAAACTCAATATAATCTTAACCCATTATATGGAATTCCAGTCAGTATTTCATCGACCAAAAATATGATCAAAAAATATGATCCCGAATGAAAAAAAAAAACAGAAATTCGAAAACTAGAGCTATTTCTTTCTAGTGGAAAGAAATCCTTATTTGGTTAGTTCAGTCTTAATCAAATAGCTCTAATAATATAGTGCACCATCCTTCAAATATCACTCTATTACTAGAGAAACTTTTGGTCTCGATAAAACATCTTATGAATACAGAGATAAAAGATTCATGATCGAGGGAACATCGAGAGAAGAAAAAAAAAACGTGCTCAAATGTGCACACTTGTACCAAAAGTTACATTACTGAGATACAATCGATAAAAATTTCTATTCGTAATAACATAGGAGCAAGGTTAAAATAACCATAAATTTAAAAAATTCAGCGACATACAATATACAAACTTATATATATCCCTTACTACACATTAAAAAATTAATAAAATCCTATTCAAAAAGATAGAAAAATGGTTAGCAAATACAATTTACAATCAATAGATAATACAGCAATTCTTAAAAAGCTTATTGGGGACCACCTGGATATGGAGGAGGAGCAATGTTAGTATTTTCTATAAAAAAGGAAAAAAAAAGAAATATGTAAGTTCCGGCGTCAGGTATGACAAACAAAAATATAATTACTATTGTCGTTTCCATTTATTTCTAGAATGAAATACATTTTTATTTGTCCAAAACAGGACTATTAGAAATGTTTTACGTTCTAAAAATCTGACTAAACAATAAAGGATTCAATTCTTTTACATATTCTTCTTTAAAAAATATTAAATCCTGTTAACTAACATTCTTATGGACTCCTTTAAAGAACGTTTCTGCTCTTTTTTAACTTAGTAATTCCACTACTTTCTTTAACCTTTTCATACATGAATAAACTCAGTTAGGTTTCTTTCGCAAAGTGTTTTTATACATCCTTAGGGATATTAAATAATGTTTGAAAAAACAATTTTTCTCTACCTTTATTCTCTTAAGAAATATTTTTCTGTTCCCTCAAGTGTACTCCATGCATTTTGTACTGTAAAAAACACTTTAAAACAGCTGTTCACGGTGGGGATCTCTATGCACAAAATGGCTAATTTATGTTGTTTTGTAAACAGCTTTGTTTATTTTTTTTTTTTACTTAAAATAAATTTATCAACTTAAAGGGAACACTTACAATGAATTTCGTGATGTATCAATTAAAAGATTATTTTTACGATTGATCATACACATGATCAATCGTAAAAATTTTGATAATCAATTAATTTTGACGTATTAATTGAAAAATAAATTTCCCTCACTTAAATCGTATCAATTATTCCGAAAATTTAATCAAATCGATTTTCCCTATAGTTGTCAGTGATTTTTCCCTGGATTTTTTTCATGGAAAAAAAGAACGAATGAAAAGTTTTGTGATAAAATTCCTTGTGTTCAGCAACTTTTAACGAAAAAATCGTAATTAACAGCTTAAATTTAAGAAATCAATTAAAATAATCATTTATTCCATTACCCATTATTTTTTACGGACACAAAATTCAGATAAAAATCGAACTTTATCTTTAATTTATTTTTATATTTAGCGTAAAATTTAATTTTATTTCAATGAGTTAAACGCGAAAACGTAATTAATTGATCTCGTAAGTCTAGCCTTAGATTAAATATATGAAAATCATATTAATCATCAACTAAGTCAGCTTTTACATCTAATAAGTTCACATCTAATAGCTTGAAGAAGATTTTATTACTCCACTTTTAAACCATAAATCTTAAGTGAGTTTTACTCAAATCATAATCTTAAGGTAGATATGTGCGTATCCGTCTGTTTACGGCACCGATTTTGCAACAAAATCTGCGACCATTTTATAATTGTGTGCTTGGCGTATGCGTTGTAAGTAATCGTCTGCGTATCGTTATCGGTATATCGGCGTCAGACTAAATATCGGAATAATACCGATAACGCTATCGGTATAGGAATATTATTTGATGATGGAAGCGGCCTCAGTGTAAAGTTCCGATTGCAATTTTTTTATAACGATATACCGTTTAAAACGATATTCTCGTTATTGTTTAACAAATATATCGCTTATCATTAAATTTTTAAAAACTTTTGCTTTCCAAGAAATAATGAGAAATATCGATATTTTAATATTATTAAAATGTTAATAAAGTTTATATATAAAATAATAAAAATATTGCAATTTTATTAAACTTTTCCTTTTTAATTCTCAATAACTATCATTACCAAAGTCACCAACGTTTGATGCCTAAACAGATTAATCGATTGATCTCTTTTGAAAAGTTACATTAATGATTAGAAAAATCAAATTTGTTTCTACTTTTGTGTAAATTCTGGGAAAAACTTCCAATGTGACTAGCACATTCATTTGAGTTCTTGAAAAAAAATCGTTTTTTGGAGAACAACTCTATTTATTAAAGAATATCTTTGAATTTTTACACACTCTTATGCTAAAGCCTAAAGGTCCGATCTGGAACAATGAAACGCTCGGCGAAACAGGAGAGAAGGATAAAAATGGCTAACTAATCTCCAAATCAGCTGCAAGATGCAATGAATGCAATACTGTAGTAAAAGTTATAGACCACGACACAATTGTAAGGCTTGCACATTTTCTGAGTCTCCATCCCAGATTGTTTGAAGAGTTGACTAAAAATGAAGCTGCTAAGAAGAAAGACTCTGATGAAGCCTATGAAGTGAAGGGAAATGTAGAGTATAAGTGAAGGAAAATTTTTGAAAACAAATGTTTGAAAAATTTGTGTTATATATTATATTTTTTCAGACCTTGGATGAGACTGAGCAATCTAAAATTGATAGAGTTGAAGTTAAAGATAGATGAAGTTGATAGTTAAAGTTGATTGATTGTTGATAGATGAAGTTGAAGGAGGCCTGTTATTGTTGGCGGAACTATTAAGAAGAGAAAGCTAACATCTCCATCAAAGGCTAACACTGTCAAATACTTTGATAAGTTGAAAAAGTACCGTCTTCTAGAGCCAGATCAGTTGAGTTTAGGCATCTTGAAATTGTTAAGATGCTAGTTAGACTAAACCTACAATTCAGTGTGGTGGATCAGAATGGCTTCAAAGAATTCATGCGCCATGCTTGTCCTAAAGCGACTGCCAAGCACCCCACTATATTGCCTCGTTAATAATAAATTAAAATAAAAAGTATAATGCTATAAATTTATGTAAATGCTAACAGTATTACAACCATAGTTATTATTTAATAATTATTGGCTAGTGAACTGAAAGCTTGAAAGTTTTTTACGCACTGTCGTCGAAAATAGGGATATTGACCTTCGAGCTGACCCGAGAATGAGACCCATATGGGATGATAGTGGACCACTCCCAGAGTCCAGAAATTCAAACTTTGAAATCAGGTTACAATATCCGCCAGAGAAAATTGAATTTTCATATTTTGGGTAAAAACTGACTAGCGCCCAAAGCTAAAACCCACATAAGTCTAAAACCAATAAAGCTGGAGAGCTGAAATTTGGTACAAAGTTAGCAGTGGTATATTTCTGCACTCACACAAAAATTCAATAAATTTCCTTGAGTGGTTCAAATTTTGTTAAGTTTTGAATTTTAAGAAAATCTTTATAACAAAATTTCTCACAAAAAAGCTTACACAAAAGGTGTCATATGAAGTGATATTCAATTAAAAACCTATCAGTTTATATATACTAGATTTTAAAATCCATTTTATTGTAAACTTTGATGTACATAGATATTTTAAAGGTTTATCAATTATCCATAAAATTTATATATTTGCATATGTGTGTAAACAATGCAAAGCAAATATTTTTGATATCACATGTTTTCATCAGTGCAAGAAAACTATCTCATTTTTTCGGGAAAACTCATCATTTTAGCTCAAGCTACAAGTGAAAAAGCATTAAAACTTTGAAGGTAAGCGAAAATTCTTTGTTAGTAAAAATAAAATTAAGTTAAAGCTTAACAATCAATAATTTGAACCTATACTTCACATAAAACTTTTTTGACAGGTTATCTATCACAATGGCATATAAAGCTAGAAACCATGAAGAAAACCGGAAAGTGGTCTGCTTGACATGCATGAAAAAGGCAACTCGTCAAATCAGTGCCTACCAAGCTGATAGAATTTCAAAAATATATCAAACCATCTTTGATTTTTCTGATGGACGAGTCCCTCAAGGCCTTTGTGAAGCCTGTCGCACAACATTCAAGAGGAAAGATGAGGGGAAAGATGCTGCTCTGCCACAACTGTTTGACTTCAAAAGTATTGAAATCAAACCAGAAACTCGTGGGCAAGAGTGCACATGTTTTATTTACAGAATAGCTCGGTTGAAGAATAATGAGAAGAGCCCTCTTGCAGAAGCAGGTAAGATTTTCATTTAAATCACTCATTGCAACTATAACAAGTGCTATTACAATTTCTAGTAATCTTATTTATTGTTATCCCTTAAAAGTAGAATGTATGGACAATGTAATGTTGTGCATTTTACTTCATTACATAACATTACATGACTATGTTTAAATAAAAAATTCTTTGCACTTAAATGTTTTTAGAAGAAAAAAAAGAAGGAAATTCTCAGGCTGTTCGATGTTCAACCTGCTTAAGCCCACTTGGACGGGGTTTGCCCCACAAATGCACTCAGTCCACGTTCAGAGAGAATATGAGGAGCCTTGCAGCACAAGATCCTCAGGTTGCAGAGCATATAGCTTCCAATGTTGTCTCCAACAAAGAGTCTTCACCTCGTGGGACCATTCGGCTTTCAAGAGAAACTGGTGGACATCCAGCTCCAGTTACCCCAGGTAAAAGATCTACTTGTTAACTCCATCCAAGTGGTTTATGAGTCTCTATTGAAAGTTAGTCAAACAAGATTTAGGTGATAAATAATTAAAAGCCCTAAAGCCAATATATAGATAAAAAAGTAGCAATTTTTTGGTCAATGAGCCTACTATTCTATAATGAGGCAATGATGTTGATGCAACATCAATTATTTTTTATTTTTCTACAGGTCCAAGTGACAAGTCACAATCTTTTGTGCCAGCTCTGAAGACAAACGATCTTGTCAACCTACAACTAAATACAGGACTCTCAAACTTGGGAATGAAGAAGCTTGTCCAAACTGTGAACCAGGTGAAATAATGATTAATTAAATAGGCAAAAATTTCCTACTTAATATAGTTAACAAACAAGCCTAATATAGCTAGTTATTCAAAGGAGGCCTTACCGGGAAGTTAGTATTTTGGTGCAATTGAAATGTTTTGCCTGCATGCATTTACTTTTACGCTTTAAATATTGTTTCACAGGTCACAAATTCAAAGATGGTTGAACCTAACTTCTGTGTAAACTTTCAAGCCCTTGGTCGGAAATTAGAGGATTTCTTCATATGCTCAAAAATCTCTTCTACATCTCCAAGAGGTCAACAAGAAAATTGTACTGTGGTGCATTGCAAAAGCATGTCAGATCTCCTGATGCAAGTTTTGCAATCTAGGAATGTCACTGCAAATCACATCGTGAAGATTGGTGTGGATGGCGGGAAAAGATTTCTCAAAATTTGCCTTGGAGTATCAGAAGTCACCCCTGTGGATGAGTGCAGCGAAAGTCCTCCACAAAAACGTTTTTTGACACAAAGGATCGCCAAGGACACCAGTGTGAAGCGACAAATCATCGCAGCTGTTGCTGAAGATCTTCCGGAAAACTATTTAAACGTCAAACAACTTTGGTCACTTGTCAATGCCAATTCGATCAAATATTTTATCTCCACTGACATGAAGTCGGCCAACATCTTGTTTGGGCTGCAAGCACACTCCTCATCACATCCTTGTGTGTGGTGTGATGTTGACTCAAAAAATCTCAGCAACTCTGGCACTCTCAGAAGCTTTGGTTCTCTTAGGGCTAATCTGAAAGCATTTGAAAATTCCAGATCTGACCTCTCCAAAGCAAAATTCTTTGGAAATGTCATCCATGATCCCATTGTCCAAGGCTCTGAAGAAACTCTCATCATTGATGTCCTGCCTCCAATGGAGCTGCACCTCTTACTTGGAATTGTCAACCATCTTTTCAAAGCTATGAAGGAGGTTTGGCAAAATGCCGATCGTTGGCCAGCTTTTCTCCACATCCAAATGAGTGAGTACCACGGTGGCCAGTTTGAAGGAAATGAGTGCCGGAAGCTCTTGAACAATGTTGATACACTTCAGAGCTTGGCCGAAAATGATGCTGCATTCCAGGTTTTTGGCTTTATTGAAACTTTTAGAAAGTTCAACTCCGTCATCAAGGCCTGCTTTGGCACTCAGCTTGAAGAAGACTATGGCCAAAAAATTGACCAACTCCAAAGTTCATAGTTGGCCTTGCAGCATGGCAGCATCACACCAAAAGTCCATACAATGTTTTTTCATGTAAAGGACTTTGTCAGCCGTCAAAAGATGCCACTTGGCATTTTCAGTGAGCAAGCTGTTGAAGCTGCACATCAGGATTTCGATTCTCATTGGCAAAGATTCAAACGAACAAAGACCCACCCAGATTATGCTACAAAGCTGATGAGCTGTCTTGTTGAATACAACAGCAAACACATTTGAAGGAAAAGGGTAAGAATTATTTCGGTTGAGAATTAATTTATTGTTGAAGTCAGAAGAAGTCAAATAAAGAAATCGGCCATTTGATCAGAGTTGACTTTTTCGGTTTCTCAAATTAAACTGAAAAGAAAAAGCGAAAATGCTCTTTTGATATGAACTTTAACTGAAGAAGCTACAGTTTTTTAACCTTTACATTAAGACATAAGTTCTATTATAACCAAACAATAAGTACCAAGTCATTTCAAGAGAGTTTTCACTCAAAAAGTAAAATCCTAAAATTTAAAACTTGATAAAGTTTGAACCACTCAAGGAAATTTATTGATTTTTTGTGTGAGTACAGGTATATACCATTGCTAACTTTGTACCAAATTTCAGCTCTCCAGCTTTTTTGGGTTTAGACTTATGTGGGTTTTAGCTTTGGGCGCTTGTCAATTTTTACCCAAAATATGAAAATTCAATTTTCTCTGGCGGATATTGTAACCTGATTTCAAAGTTTGAATTTCTGGACTCTGGGAGTGGTCCACTATCATCCCATATGGGTCTCATTCTCGGGTCAGCTCGAAGGTCAATATCCCTATTTTCGACAACAGTGGGTTTTGATGCTACAACCCAGGAGGGTGTTCATGTAAATATTGTGCACTTAACTAAATCTTTATATATGTTTGTAGGAGATACAGCTTATGGCTATATGTATCTTGCTGGAGATACAGCTTATGACTATATATGTCATATTACAAAGTCTGTGGATAATCTTGCTAAGATCTTTTTGCATGCTAATGACTTTTACCAGAAACAATATACTGATGTACGAAGCAATATCATTGGCAACATAGCTAACACAGTGACTGACAGAGTGGCAGTGAACCATGCAACGATAGCAAAGTTAAACAATTTTTGGTAGAAATCATTAAATGAACTTTCACCTTTCCCCCTTATACACAATCACCACTGCTTGCAAGTCATCCCTTAAAGCCTTGGAAACTTCAAAGGGCAAGCTTTTTGGTAGAGACTGTTTTGCAGCAAACATTGTTTTTCAGCTCAATAAACTCCATTACAAGGACATTAAAGGTAAATAAATATTAGCCATTTATCATATTCTTACTCTAATATTATTAGAGTACAAATTTTTTATGCTCAGAGTATTATTCAAAATCATAAAATTATGATTTTGAATAATACTCTGAGCATAAAAAATTTGTTGACTAGCATAATTGTTTCAAAATTACAAACAAGTTGTTTGCATGGCACACTTGCTGATAATTTTTTTTTTTTTTTAAAGGTGACCCAAAAGGCTTTGTTAACTTTTTTGAAAACCATGGCCTGGCCAGAGGATTAATACCATGCAATAGGGGAAATAGACTGCACATCCTTTTTCATTTATGTGGAGTTTTGATCCATCACTTTCACAAACTTCAGAGTTTTCTGTTTTCTGGAGTATTGTTGTGTGGAGGACTAAGAAATTGTTTGTTCCAACACTTCACATCTGAAACAGGTTAGATTTTATGGTGTAATAATAACCTTATCATATACTCTTATACATATTATATTTAGTTTAAGGTATCTGTAAAATGTGTGCCCTAGCTTTAATTGGATAGCTACTAACTGGTCCCTGGATAAAAAAGTTCTATGTTGCATCAGTTCATAGACTTGACTACTTGTCTGGCATACAGGTTGTCAAAGATGTTTGCAATCCACTTGTTGAAAGCAGCAAAATGGCCCTTTCCATTATTCACAGATAAACTTTTTTGCTGGTGATCTCAATGATCCAGTTTTTAATTCAATTATTGACTTTTACCCAAGGGCTGAGGAAATAAGAGGCACACTAGTCAGCTGCCTAAATACTATAATTAGTGCTATTGACCGTAAGTATGAGTGACAGGTCAACATGACCTCAACTGATCAACTGAAGTTCGAGACATTATCAGCACAACCTCATATTATTTACTCTGAAGAACGTGTAGGTATGTTAAGCCCAGCAAAGCAGAAAGCTTGTAATTCCATGCTTTGTTTCTTGTCATCAAAAATTTGCACATGCAAAAATAGGACAACTGATTTCCTCTCTAAAGAACCAACTGATGTATGAATTAAATTGCAAGCTTGGTCCATCTCCTCAGCCTAAAAAAAGCGGTTAGCAAAAATACAATGCCATAAAGAAATAAAGGTGGAGTTGACCAAACGCATGGCTAAAATGATTCAAATTAAGGAGGACAAAGAAAGAAGTAAAGTGGAAAAATTATTAAAAACTTGCATGCCTCAGCAGATAAAGCAACTGTTTTTTGATTTGGAAAGTAATGTGGCTGCAGATATTGAAAATGTTCTCAATCGTATTGCTGTTGGAAGAAATATATGCCACATGTGGCATGATGCTAACACTAAATGCCTAGATATATACTATGGCAAACTTCTTAGCATTAAAAAAAAGAACAGTGCCATATATAAAGTTTCTTATTGGAAATCAAATGAGAATGAGGGTGATGATAACGTTGAGTGTGATACGACCAAATATCAACTCTCTGCATACATCATAAGTGATGATAGGGTGATATCATAAGCAACTTGTGAGTGAATTGATAATAGTAAGGTATATGTTGTTGTAAATAGTAAGATGGTTTATATACTTGCATTAATAGATGTTATTTACAGATAATAGCTAAGTCAAATTGTTTGAAATATTTTTGCAGATGTAGTTATTGTATATATTATGCTACCCTCCCTCCCCTCCACTTTTTAAACTTTTTTTGTAAAGTTATGATATGATTTATATTTCTCTCATTCATTACTTGTATATATCAGAGGTAGTGGGGTATTGACATCCAATATTTGCTTGGGTGCCAATCTATTAACTAGATAAGATGCTGGTGTTTTGTAATTTTAATAAGTATAACCTGAACTTATGGCACCTGCCATCCCCTAAAGATTAGTCTATGAATAAGTTTATACTTTTTCATTATCATTTTTATATATCACATCTATTTTATTTCAGGTTTTATTGTGAGGATTTGTCAAAGCAAACATTTAGGGATCGACTTGTAATGATATTTTAATGGTAAAATGTGTTATGCATCAGGAATTAATTTTTATTTATTTATTTTTACCCTAGGGTATACCAGATATGTTTTATTTTTTATTGCAAGGTTTTATCAGAGCATGCTGAAAGTTAGAATTTTGCTTCTGTGGATATTGATGCCTCCAGAAGACGAGATTCAAACCTGTTTGAAGAATCTACATTTTCTATCTATGATGTCAATGCTGTATGGTAAATAGAAAAGATGCGTTTTTCATAGCCACAATTCTGTTAAAAACATTATTAAGCAAATTGGAAAAATAGTTAAAATTTTAGTTTTTTAATTATTTTTTTTTTACATTTATTGAAGTGTTCAATTTGTTAAGGTGGGAGTAGTAATCTATTTATTTCGATTACTACTCCCACTCCAATGAATTTTAATTAATTTTTTTAATGGAGAACCTTTTATTAAAGTACTATCCGAAAACACGATCACGAAAAATGGACATAATTTAAGAAACTACAAATTTCTATAAGTTCGCTTTTGACTCTCTAGAAAGCTGGGGTAGATAAATACACACTATACACAGCATAAAATAATACACAGTAATGGAATACGCCTTTTATTATAAACGCGCTATTCATTACCTATTAAAATACTTTAAGCGTAATAAGGTATAATATTATAATTACACAGAGGTTATTATTTCGCTTGTATACGCGATATTTATCACATTAATTTATAAAACTTAATTATTAATTTTTAATTTATTATAAAAAATATTTTATTATTTTAATCAGTATGATAAATTAATTAAAATACTAGCAATTTTTTAAAAATCGTATCATTTTTTATTTAAGCGTTACGTTAAATGAAAACGTAACGGAAGCAAAATATTGCGCAAATAAACAATAAAGTTCTATTGCAAAAAACCGTTAGCCGAATATGAAATTTTTATGTTGGTCGCAGATTTCTTAAACAACTCTTCTTATGATATTTTGTTTCTTAAATGTGCGTAACTTTTTACAGAACTATTTGTTTTTTATGAAATTTTTACTACTATAATACTTATTTAAGGCTCTTTCCGATGATATATAATAATCAAATATATAAATAGTTTAAAATTTTTCCATACCTACATAAGGAGCTCTCAATTAATCAAATAAATACCTGGGATTGGATAAAAAGGAGCAGAAGGGTAAATTCCAACTTCAGCACGAGGGTAACCTTGTTTAACTGGAAATTCAGCTGGCGTTCGATAAGCAGCTTGCTGAGGATAACCAGGATATTGCTGAGGGTAACTAGGTTGTTGAGGATACTTATCTACTAATTGCGCTTTTGGATAAGAATCTAAAGGTCCTGATGGTACTGCACCATATTGTACACCTGTATATTGTTCACTTGCTTCAGTAAAAACAGCTTGTCTTCGTTTATAAGAGCAATAACAACATATTGCAACAAAAGCAATTACAAAGAGTGAAGCAATTGCACCACCCACAATAAACTTCCAAGATGCAACA
Organism: Hydra viridissima; assembly: GCF_058129835.1. NCBI lineage: Eukaryota > Metazoa > Cnidaria > Hydrozoa > Anthoathecata > Hydridae > Hydra > Hydra viridissima. Next base: position 23,209,814 of record NW_028324301.1, on the reverse strand, counting down.
GCATTTGGTCTACCTAAAAAAAATTAAACTTCTTTCCAAAAATTTGAGAACAAAAATATTTGAAACTTAGACTTCAATGGTGGCATATTAAAATCTGGTACAGAAAAATGGCATAAAATCAGCAAAAGCATCAAAAATTATTCAAATCATTGTTAAATTGCCAATAACATAAGACTAACAATATGAGTGCAATTTACCATCATCATATGCGACATAACCAACAACAAAACCTCGATTAGCAAAAAAAACATATCCCTTGAAGTCAATCTCTAACTCGTAATAACTTGTTGTCTGAGAAAAAGGTCCTTTTCGACAATAATGAAACTTTTCTTTTTTGGAAGTCACAACAGAGTTTTTTCCTAAATGAAAATATAAAACAGAGGTGATATTGTATATAAAGATAAACAAATAGTATTGCATATTATTGTTTAAAAAAACAGAAGAAAAAAAACTTGCATAGCAAAAGTTTGAGCAAAATAAAACAACGGTAAATAAACACAGCTATAACATTTAAATTCAAATAATAAAAAAACAAACAATTCTCACAAACTAAAACCAAAGAAAATCTAACCTTGAACAATAACTTTAGACCAAGAACAACGTGACCCAATATCCATATCCATGAAGTTTAGTTTGATGACTTTATTTCTAGCACCAGCATATGTGTCCCATTCACAGTTGTAATGTACATTTGGATCAAGAAAAAGAGGCCATTTATAACTGGATATAACTCCAACTTGGCTGCGGACATATGCAGAACTAATAACAAAACAGAAACGCTATCATATTTTTCAATACAAAGAAACAGTCATTTTAAAAATTGATTACTTATTGTGATAACATATTGACCTTGAGAAGATTGAACAGCCAGTGCAAATATAAATACCTTTGACATCCTGAATAAAAACTTGGGGGTACAGGTTCAGATATTGAGAATGTTTTATAGCTTGCAGAGAACGAACTTGAAGCACTGCCTCTAACGTTTCTAACATGAATCTCCATACAGCCATCATATGCTACTATTGCATGAGGCAAATGCTTCATATTGCGAGTGCAGAACCGAGAAACAGAAGAAGAACTCCATAAGCACCTACAAGAAAGGAAAACTCTGATAACTGGAGTATTTCATGATCTAAACTTCCTGTAAGTCCTCTTTGCAATTAACTAAACAAATTATATTATAAAAAGACAAATATTGTTAAATGTTTAAAGATTTGCCTTAATCACCACAGAAACCAGTTTCGTTGGAATTAAGAGAACCGGAAGTTATTCCAGACAATTGATATTGTTTAGTGACGACTTCAAAAAAATAATAACTTATTTATTGCATGCAAGAAGTGGCTCTGGCAGATATTAAATTGTGAGTATTTTTTTTGAAACTTCTTTTGACCATCGGTTCTTAACATCAAACAATTTTAGGGATTACAATAGATTTTAAGCATTAAATAATTGAAATTGCTTCTTTAGAAAATTCAAATTCAATTGTATTTGTAATTACAAAGAAAAAGTTACTAAAACTCTAATGAAAAATAAAGCGTTTAAAAATTTTGAGTGTTTTATTTGTTTGAAATTTGTAAAAAAAAATATTGATTCTAGTATTTAAGCTATAAATCACAAAAAAAGAGTCCAATCATACCCAGTGTAAACTTCCACATAATCACCATCATTACAATCAGGCATTGTTGCATGAAATTCAAAGTAAGACCAAGTTAGAAGAATCCATCTCCGACTGATTGAAACATCTATTTTGTATATGCAGTTTCCATTTTTAACTTGCATGCTATTTATAAAACCTGAATAACTATAAAAGTTTGTTTGACCACAACTTGCAGCATTGTAAACTTTACCAAACACAGACAGCAGTATAACAAAACCAATCATTGTTAGGTGATTTATTTTGCTATGAGATTAAGATAAGTCATCATCATCATCATCATCATCATCATCATCATCATCATCATCATCATCATCATCATTATTATCATTATCATCGTCATCATCGTCATCATCACCGCCATCATCATCATCATCACCGTCATCATCATCATCATCATCATCATCATCATCATCATCATCATCATCATCATCATCATCATCATCACCATCGTCATCATCATCGTCATCGTCATCATACCATCGTAATCGTCATCATCGTCGTTACCATCATCATCATCATCATCATTGTCATCTTTGCCATCATCATCATCATGTAATCTCAGCTTGTAAAAGACAGTTGTAATGGGGTAAGGTTGCTAATATTGTACCGATGCCTATATTGTACTTTTAACATAACTCGTTATTTTTACAAGCCACAAGAAATTTTTTAACTTATTTTTTATCTTTGCTGAATGAAATTAAGTAATCAACTGTTTTTTTTTTGTCATCCAACTGCATTAAGGCCAGAGTAAGCTCTTCTTGGTTTGTTATTGGAGATTTCTTATTTTAGGTTTTTATGGCTAAGAGTATTTCACTAAAAAAAGCAGAAGATATGATTTGTTCAGTGTTTTTATCTTAAAGCATAATTTATCTAAATTCAAAACAAATACCTAGAATTTTAAATAGCTTATTTTTAGTTGTCAAATTTTCTAATTAACTGTATATCAGATTAGTTGCGTAAATTGTACCTCAAGGCATATTCTAAATTGTACCGACGCAACCATTCTGACCGCTAAAAAGCGCGTGTAAAGTTTAACAAATCCCTTTTGAGATTTCAATTAGAGAAACATCCATACTTACAATACGAACTTCACCACTTAAACAAAAAAGGAAAAATTTCAGTATTACTCTTGTATTGACAAGTAGTCCTAAAAAACATCCACTCTCTAGTTCAGTTTTACCAATGTGTCAAGGCTGGTATCATGTTGACTGTGCAGGTGTTAATAAAAAAACAGACACAATATATCTGAAACTTTTGCAAAAAATAAAGTTTTTATGTATTTTATTTTACAATGATTAGTGTGGTTGTTTTTAAAACAGACATAGTATATATTGTTTTACATTATCTAGTATAACTGTCTTTAATACCTACCTTCCTTCTCTATTCTAACCCATTGGTAAACAACCAATTTAAATAAAAATTGTGCCATATGTGGTGATAACTGTTTTCGGCATTTTCCAGAAGAAAAAAAATTCAACTTACATAGAGTTTATTAAATAAAAAACTTCATTTCATTACATTATGGGCAGTTAGGTGTTATGTTATGTTACATCAGAATATTTCCAATTGCTGATTTTATAAAAACCATTCGTTTTAATTAGTTCTTTTCATCCCTTAAATCTAAAATCATAAAATATTTGCAACGCTGTAAAGTAATTGAAATCAAGAAAGTGGTACAATATTGAATTACAATGGTACAATTAAGGATCTAGTTTCCTTAATTGTACTCTTAGCGCTATTTTTTTAGTTTGATTCTTCGAGACTTAACGGTTTTTAAATTTTGGGTTTTTTTTTTTAACATCTTTACAACAAACAATCCCTAAATTATGAAATCTAATGGAAAATCCATGTTTCCACTCAGTTGATTGTCTTCATGTTTTAATTTGGTCTTAGGGGGGGGTACAATATACTTATCATTTGTTATAACACAAAGCACAACTGTAATATTTTGCTTTTAGAAATGGTTTTGAAAATTTAAATTTTCAAAATATTCTATATTTTGTTTTTGGGACATGCAATATTTGTCCTCTAAATATTTTTGCTACTATTCTATGTTCATGAAAAAAGTATCAGATTCTTTTTACTGAATAGTTTAATGCACGAGCCAGAAAATTAAAATGCTCATAAAGTGTTAATTTTATCCTGAAAATATCTTACAGTTTTCATTAAATATATTTTTTTCATTAAATATCTTACAGTTTTCATTAAATATATTTTTTTCATTAAATATCTTACAGTTTTCATTAAATATGATTCCGTATTTACGAAGGTTTCTCTTAATTTACCTAAGTTTTTCAGTACAGAAAAATTTTTATTGAACCAAAAAAGGTTCGTATAAAAGACGAATATTTCAGGGATGAAGTTATGAAGACGAAGGTATAAAAACATTTTGTTACGAGGGAAGTAGCCTTATACATTCACCCCAGAAACACGGAAAATCGTCGTCAATACGAAAACCCTGGAAGATCTGTTAATGAAAATGCAAAACATTTTCGAAAATCTCGGACATTTATCAACAATTTAAATTGATACGTGAAGACATAATGACCAAAAAGCCTTAGTTAAAAGCCCCACCAAGAAACATCTCAAGCTGCATATCGACTCATTGTCCTGGAGCGGAAAAGAATCTCTTTAATTTATCACCTAAAACTCAATATAATCTCAACCCATTACATGGAATTCCATTCATTAGTTTCACCAGTCATTACATGGAATTCCAATAAGCATTTCATCGACTGAAACCATTTGTCACTTCGGAAAAATATTCTGTGAAGTCAATGTTTCATGGCTTTGGCTCTAATGGCGAAGCGTATGTGGCGTCTACCAAAGCAACAGTTGAATCGTAATTACATACTTAACACGGTCAGACATAGAGGTGACAATATCAGCAGTACTTCCCTAGCATGTTATTGGGCCATAAAGATCAGAAAATCGGGACCCAAAGTTATTCAAAACATTTATAAGGATATTCTCGAAAATCACATTAAACATTTGCAGAAACAAACACGTCGTTAAGGTTGACGTTTATGTACGAGAGCAACACAAAGCGAACTTCATGTTTAGTAGAAAAATAGCTGTGATCGTTCTATTGGCGTATTAAAGTGGCCCACGCAATCGATCACGTAAAAAGAATATAATACTATTGAGAACTTCTGAACTGACGCTGAAAAACAAAAAAAAACATTTTCCGCCAGAGGAAAAATATTAACTCGAATAAAAAGAACTAGAAATTCGAAAATAATAGCTACATTTTTCTAGTGAAAAGGAATCTCTATTTGGTTAATTCAGTCTTAAATAAATAGCTCTAATAATAAAGCACGCCATCCTTCAAATATAACTCTATTAATAGAGTAAGTTGATTTCGATGACATATCCTATGAATACAGAATTAAAAGACTCATAATCGAGGGAATATCGAGAAAAAAAAAAAAAAAAACGCGCTCAAATGTGCATACTTGTACCAAAATTTACATTATTCAGATACAATCGATAAAACTTTCTATTCTTACAAATGAAAACAGCAAAAGAAATTTCTATTCGTAATAATGAAAACAGAAAAAGAAATTGAAGCAAGGTAAAAATAACAATAAATAAAAGAAATTCAGCGACATACAATATACAAACTTATACATATCCCATACTGTACATTAAAAAATTAACAAAATCCTGTACAAAAAGATTTTAAAATGATTAGTAATTATATATTACAATCAGTAGATATTATAGCAATTGTGGTGAAGCTTACTGGGGACCACCTGGATATGGAGGAGGAGCAATGTTAGTATTTTCTATAAGAACAAAAAAAAGAAAAAAAAATTATATACGCACCAGCGTTAGCTATGACAAACAAAAGTATAATTATTACTGTCGTTTCCATATATTTATAGAATGTAATACATTTTTATTTGTACAAAGTAGGACTAATAAAAATGTATTACGTTCTAAAAATCTGACTTAACAATAAAGGGTCTTTCAATAGGTGTGATTTTCAAAAAAGATATCTCGGTTCCTTTTATTATTTCTAGCTGTCAAAATTATCATTCTGGGAGCTGAGTTAATCGCAAGGCTAAACAATCCATTGAGCATGGAATGGTTCCAAAATTTTTCGGAACAAAGTTTTTGAAGATTAACACTTTTCAAAAATATGTGGAAAATTATGTTTCAAGAGCTCTACAAGAACTAAGTATTGACGTGATATCAAACTTCAACAAAGCTTCTCTTTAACTTTGTGTTTACATTTGCTTCAAAGGTTTGACTGAATAAAACAAAACAGAAAATGCTAAAGCACTAAATATAAAACAAGTATATTTAGGCAAAACAAGTATATCTCTTGATGAACGTAATATAGCTCTCTTGATGAACGTAGTGTAGTTATTGGGAATGGCACAAAATGCAATAGCATTTTGTCTAATGAGATATCAAGATGAACTTTTAACTATGACTTTGTTTACACTGTACAAAAATCACAAAAAAATGATGAAAAGCAACATTAATTAACATATTTATTAGGTTATTTTCAAAGAATCCTAAAAATTGTACAAATCTGATTATTGAGGCGTTTTCAATTGTGATGACACATGTATAAGTACCTGACCAACTTATTTAACAAAGTAATTGAATTATTTTTAAATAATAAAAAAACAACATTTTAAATTATAATGCGTAGTGTTGTCATGACACATCTCATTAGACTTTGTGACGAAACCAAATTGATTTCTTTAAACAAATTGATTTTATTGACCAAGGTTTGTCCAGCTTTTGCATCAAAGTTGTTTTGGAAACCTTTTCCCAACCCAAAAAGCCTAAAATACTTTAACTAGTCAGTAATTTTTAACTAATCATCCCTGTGGAGCATAAGTTAGATTGTTAGTGTAAGAGAAAAAATTGGTATATGTTTCCATCCAGGCAACAGTCACTTTTTATTAGTGTGCAGATGCTTTATCTAGCCAAAAAATCGTCATTACAAATGGTGTTTTTTACAGCTGGTGTAGATCTAGCCAAAAAATCGTCATTACAAATGGTGTTTTTTACAGCTGGTGTAGATCTAGCCAAAAATCGTCATTACAATTTGTAATGGCGTTACACTTGTTTTATTTGCGTTTGTTTTTTTTTTGCCAACTTTAAAACACATTTTCACTTTAACTGCAAATAATTAAATGAACATACAAAGAACACTTAACAAACTTTCTATGATTAAAAATGTACAGAGTAATACAAATAACATATGCATTTCAATTACTGAATAGACCAACACAAATTGTACAAATTCGACCTGTCTATTAAACACTATCCAGTTAAGGATTAAATGATGAACGTTATAATAATGCTGAGTGTTGTTTAGAAATTCTACCAGTTGGTGGAGAAAATGTTAATGATACCATATATGGTAAACTAAGTCTACACAAATCTGTGAAGCAAAACATACTTGCGAATTCTTTTTTTTTTTGATCGAATTGAAAATTACAAATATTTTTAATACAATGGTGTTTTTTACAAAAAAACAGGATGGGGTATTTTCTCTAAATATTAATCTCTATAGATATCTTGATTAATGGTGTAGAAACCATGTGATTAAGGAGCTGGTGTGGATAAGCAACACTGCAGAAACTCTCTCTGGATAAAATATAGACTGGGATTTTGTTGTCTATTACTCTTATGCTAGAGGATGTGGAACAGCTCATTTCAAAATACTTGACAATATCATAGGTGCATGATTTCTGATTTTGTTTACAAGAAAAGGTTATTACAGGTAGTTAATGCATCTTTGTATACTTTAACATTATTACAATAAACTACATCATAAAAACAAATAACTTGGATCTCATTGTCCTTATTTATACAGAAAAATTAAACTTGAAATATGCTCAGGTACTTATGCATGGAGCATTAAAACGAACTTTTCAAAATTTTCTTTAAAATGTCGCATAAGTTCTTCAAATTCTTTAGAATTTCGCCGGGTTTCACACAGTTCAGTTCACGGCCTACTGTAATTATACGGCCTGATTTGTTGCATTTTCCGGAAAAAATTAAGAGGCCAGTTTTTTTACGGCTTATTTTAAATTTTAAATTATGTATGAAAAGTTTTGTTAACAACAACAACAATAACAATATATTTACTAGTGAATATTATGCAAAGGTGTTGAATAAAATAATGAATTATAATATTTTAACAATTACTATATAAATATTTGTTTGCATGCATTGGTTTATGCTTTTATAGTCATTTAATATGTAATGTATTCTGAACTGATTAATATGTGAATGTATTCTGACTGATTGCCTGTTTCATTATATTCCATTAGAGAGTGGAATAATGAAATAGACACACAGACAGTCTATTATTATTACTGTATATAGTCGAACTGCTTTTTTATGCGATGTTATTTAAGTGGAGATAATTCCAATAATAAATGTAAGTGAACGTTATATTTAAAAATAACTGTGTTACATTTTTTTGATTCGTGTTAGTAATAAAATGGTTAATAAATGTGTTGCTACAAACTGTAAAACTGGTTACTCTAATGGTCCAAAAAAGTCAACATTTCATTTTCCTGAAGAATTTGATTTGCGAGAACGATGTATATACTTTGGTAATAGAAAAGATTGGGTTCCATCAAAATATTCAGCTATTTGTGTGAGTCATTTCGATGACAAATTTATTAATTACGGAAAAAGATCCACCTTAAAATGGAATCTTCTTCCAGTTCCAACAATTCAAACAGATGAAATAAGTGGATCGTTGACTGTAAGGGTTCCAAAGTTGCCCCGAAAAAAACCAACTTTGAGATATTTAGGAAAAGATAAGTTTGAAGATTTTCAAAGTGTTGATAAAATAATTAATCTTGATTCTTTGACAGAACAACATTCTCCACCAGGCTTTACATTTAAAAAAATTCAAGATAGTGTTGTTTATTATAAACTATGTTTTGATGAAAAATCAGGCATACCAACTGTTTTCGAGTCAATAACTATAAATAAAGATCCTTATGTTTTATTGTCATATAAAGGCTATCATATTTCTTTACCTTTTCGTAGTGGTCATAATTGCAAATTAACAAACTGTAGTATGTTAGAAAATTTTCCTGTCTATATTAGAAATAAAGCCAATGATATGAATTCAATTTAGACAGAGTTAAATGAAATTAGATACTATTCTCCTCAAGGCAGATCTCCATATTCTGCATCCATTATACGCTATGCACTAATTTTACGCCACACTTCAGCACAGTCTTATAAGTTATTGTTAGAACAACTACCTTTACCATCTTTTAGTTTACTTAGAAAAATCCAAAGTGGTGATATAAATGCGTATAAAGCTATAGCAGCTTTGTAACAAAAAGATTGTATATTAAGTGATTGTGTGCTTCTTGTGGATGAAATGTATCTGCAGAAACCAGCCCAATATCAAAGTGGGAAATATATTGGTGAAGATTCAGAAAGTAATCTTTATAAAGGTGTTGTTGTTTTTATGATTGTAGGGCTTCATAAAGCTATTCCTTATGTTGTGAGATCATCACCTGAAGTTTGCACAACAGGATCATGGTTGAAAAAAGAAATTGATGAGTGCATAACCTCATTGCACCAATCAGGTTTTAAAATAAGAGCTATTGTTACAGATAATCATTCTACTAATGTTAATGGATTTTCAGAGTTACATAAATCCTATACTGGAGATGAAAAAATATTTATCATCCAGCTTATAATGGAGTTTTAAAAACATATCTATTATATGATATAATCCATTTAATAAAAAATGTTAGGAAAAACTTGTTGAATGGAAAAAAATTTGTTTTTCCTTCTTTTTCGTTAGATTTCTTCAGAGACAAAGTTGAAGTTCCAGCTGGTTTTATTACTTGGGATTTATTTCATAAAGTTTATGAAAAAGACCAATTATTAAATGGAAACTTGAAAAAAGCGAGGAAAATCAATTATCAGGTCACTCGTCCTGGAAACAATAAACAAAATGTTCACCTTGCATTAGCGATTCTTGATGAAACAACTACAGCTGCGATACTAAGTTATTTTCCTGAAAGAAATGATGCAGCACAATTTTTATAATTGTTTCATAAGTTATTTATCACACTAAATTCAAAGCAGATGTTTAATACATCCAATCAGCTCGGCAATGCTGCTGTAAAAGGAGATTTAAAAAACCCACATTTTATAGAGAAATTGCAAATTGGATTAAAATTTGGTCAACATGTGAATATTTTACTTTAAATAAAACAAACTTCTCATGCTCTTATCACAACATTACATGTTACTGCATCTCTTATTGATGATTTGCTTGAAGAAAGCTACACATTTGTTTTATTTCCAGGTTACAAAGTGATCCTTTGGAGCTACGCTTTAGTAAGTATAGACAAATGAGCGGTAGTCGATTTCTTGTAAGTCTTTTAAAAGTTTGCAACAGTGAAAAAATTTTGGCAGCAAGAAGTCTTCTAAAGGAATATATTAATTTCTGGGATGAAAATATTTATCAAACATTTGAATACTCTACTTTAGAAAACATTATGCAAGATATTGCATTGTTGTCTTCAGAGATATCAGAGTGTCAGTTTCTGAAGATAGCATGGAAGTTGCTGTTACTATAGCAGGCTTCATTGCTAAAAAATTGAAAAAAAGATTTAAATGTCTATCTTGTGGTCAAAAAATGGTTTCTACAGACCAAGATGTTTTTAATAACGAATATCTGCAAATGTTATCCAGAGGTGTGACTATGTCCAAGTCAATCCTTGTCTGACTTTATTTGTCATCTTTTTAGTATTCTAGATATTATTTCTCCTATTCTAATCAAACATTGCAGTTATTCTTTATCAATTAAAAGTTTTGCAGAACAAATTTTTAAGATTTATTATAGCAGTGTTGATTTTACATGCGAGAAACACCAAGAATGGGGAATTAAATATGGATCTCGAATTGTCATTAATATTTTTTAAAATAATTTACAAAAAGAAATTACAGATTCTGTAAAAAAAGATCAAGTAAAAGAGTTTAAAAAAAGACAAAGAACTAATAGCTAGTGTTAATAAAAGATTTTTTCTCATATGCTTAATACATATAAAATTACAAACCTTTGTTTTTTATTTCCTCATAAGAGTTGTAAGTAGTCTTTGCAATATGTAAGTTTGTTTTAGTAACATTTTGATACATAGCTATTTGAAAACCTATTTCAGATTTTATGTTATCTATTTTCATGTTATCGGAATATACTGAAACAGGGAATCAGTTAGTTTGAAAAAAAAATTTTTTTTTCTACCTTTATTCTCTAAAGAAATATTTTTCTGTCCCCTCATGTGTACTCTATGCATTTAGTACACTTTAAAACAGCTGTTCACGGCAGGGATCTCTATGCACGAAAGGGCTAATTTATGTTGTTTAGTAACCATTTCTATTTATTTAATTTTTTTATTTATAAGAAAATTATAAACTTAGAGGAAAGACTTACGATGATTTTCGTGATGTAACAACTAAACGATTATTTTTACGATTGATCATGCACATGATTTTGATAATCAACTAATTATAACGTATTAAATGAAAAATAAATTTCCCGTATCAATTATTCCGTTAGCATCGTAAAACGTATGTCGAAAAAAGTTGTTTTTCTCAAAAGAAAGCCATAAAAAAACATGAATTTTAAAAAATAAATGGACAATCATTATCGGAAGTTACGAAAAAAATTGTCTTGATTGATAACTAGCCTCGTAACTAAAGAAAACTTTTTATAAATTAAATAAGAAAATGTGAAACATTTCAAATAATAAGTAAACTATAACAGCAGAATGTATCAAATGTATTTGTCATGAACCAAATCCCCTCCATATCGGCGACCTGCCCATCATGACAATTTAGGCTGATGCTAAATGAATGAAAGTAAGTCAGTTTTATTTTAAATAAATTTTGAAGCAAATTTCCCGAGAGGTAATTATTTGCTGCCGGACGATTTTCTCTATAGTTGTCAGTGACTTTTCCCTGAATTTTTCTCTAATGGAAAAAAAAGTACAAGTGAAAGGTTTTGTAATGAAATTCCTCAAGTTCCGAGTTTAAAGAGCAATTTTTAACGAAAAGATCGTAATTAACAACTTAATTTTAAGAGACCAATTAAAACAATCATTTATTTACTTACCATTACATTTATCCATTATTATTTATTACATTATTTCCATTACTTATTTTTTACACTAACGAAAGTCAAATAAAAATCAAACTTTAACTTTAATTTTTTTTATATTTTGCGTAAAATTTAATTTATATTTCAACGAATTAAACGCGAAAACATAACTAGTTGATCTCGTAAGTCTCACCCCTACATTAAATATATGTAACTAATTGTAATCCTTAACTAAATTAGCTTATACATCTAATAAAAGTTTATATCTAATAACTTGAATAAGATTACACTACTCCACATTTAAACGATAAATCTTAAGTGAGTTTTATTCAGATCATAACATAAGGAGCTCTCATTTAATCCTAATTTAATCTCATTTAATCCTAATTTAATCTCATTAAATACCTGGCATGGGTTGAAAAGGAGCCGGAGGGTACATTCCAGCTTCAGCAGGAGGGTAACCTTGTTTAACCGGATACTCAGCTGGCGTTGGATAAGTAGCTTGCTGAGGATAACCAGGATATTGCTGAGGGTAACCAGGTTGCTGAGAGTAACCAGGTTGCTGAGGGTAAACAGGTTGCTGAGGGTAGCCAGGTTGCTGAGGGTAGCCAGGTTGCTGAGGGTAACCAGGTTGCTGAGGATACATATCTACTACTTGCGCTTTTGGATAAGAATCCAAAGGTCCTGGTGGTACTGCACCATATTGTGCACCTGTATATTGTACACTTGCTTGAGTAAAAACAGCTTGTCTTCGTTTATAAGAGCGAAAACAACATATTGCAACAAAAGCTATTGCAAAGAGTAAAGCAAATACACCACCCACAATAAACTTCCAAGTTGTAACAGCAACCGCTGTAGCTAAAAAAAATGAAATTTTTTCCAAGACATTGTAAACAATATTAATTGCAACTTTGACTTCAATGGCGGCTTTAACAATGTCTGGTACAGAAAAAATAACATAGAATTAGTAAAAGCATCAAAAAATGTATCAGCTCATTGATAACTTGCAAATAACTTCACTCTAAAAATATAATTGCAATTTACCATCATCATATGCTACATAACCAATAACAAAACCTCGATTAGATAACGAGATATATGCATCAAAGTCAATCTCTAACTCGTAATAACTTGTTATCTGAGAAAAAGGCCCATTACTTTGACAATACTGATTTTTTTGTTTAGTGGCAGTTTTAGCAGATTTTTTGCCTAAAAGAATATGTACAAGAGGGAAAAATATGTACAAAAAATCTATAAGATGATAACAAAACAAATAACATTGCTGATTTTAATAAAAATTAGCAATGTTATTTGCCAAAGAAAAAAAATCTAACAAAACATGCAACATAAAGCTAATAACAAAACACAGTTGTAAATTTTATATCAAAATATTAAAACATATTCAATTCTTCCAAAAAGAAAGAACTAAAGAAAATTACCTTGAACAACAACTTTAGACAAACAGATGGACCCAATATTCATATCCATGAAGTTTAGTTTGATGACTTTATTGCTAGAACCAGCATATATGTCCCATTCACAATCTGAAAATGCTTTTGTATCAAGAGGAAGAGGCCATTTATAACTGGATATAACTCCAACTTGGCTGCTGACATATGCAGAACTACTAACAGAACAAAAACACTATCATATTTTTCAATACAAAAACAAAAAGCCATTTTAAAAATTGATTATTTATTGTGATAATATATTGACCTTTGAAAGTTTGAACAGTCAATGCAAATATAAATACCTTTGACACCCTGAATAATAACTTGGGGGTACAGGTTCAGAAAATGAGAATGCTTTATAGCTTGCAGAGAACGAACTTGAAGCACTACCTCTAACATTTCTAACATGAATCTCCATACACCCATCATATGCTACTATTGCATGAGGCAAATGCTTCATATTGCGAGTACAGAACCGAGAAACAGAAGAGAGACTCCATGAACACCTAGAAGAAAGGAAAACTCTGATAATTAAAGCTTTACATGATCTAAACTTCCCATAAGTCCTCTTTAAAATTAACTAAAATTATACTATAAAAAGGCAAATAATATTAAATGTAGAAATTTAATATTAAATAGTTTTAGAGATTACAATAGATTTTAAGCTCAACTATATTTGTAATAAGATAAAAATTTTTACAAAAGTTACTAAAAATGTAATGCAAAATCAAGTGTTTACAAAATTCAGATCTTTATTGGCTTGAAAATTGTTAGAAAAATATATAGATTCTACTATTTAAGTTATGGATCACAAAAAATGAGTCCAATCATACCCAGTGTAAACTTCCACATAATCTCCATCATTACAGTATGGCATTGTTGCATCAAATTCAAAGTAAGACCAAGTTAGAAGAATCCATCTCCTACTGATTGAAACATCTATTTTGTATATGCAGTTTCCATTTTTAACTTGCGAGCTATTTATAAAACCTGAATAACTATTGAAGTTTGTTTGACCACAACTTGCAGCATTGTAAACTTTAGCAAACACAGACAGCAATATAACAAAACCAATCATTTTTATGAGATTTATTTTGCTATGAGATTAACAATTAACATTTATATAGTACAAAGTACCTTAAGTGATACAAGTTCTTAGAATAATCAAACAAGTTTCTTACAATCATCATCATCTAGATTACCATCATCATCATCATCATCATCATCATCATCATCATCATCATCATCATCATCATCATCATCATCATCATCATCATCATCATCATCATCATCATCATCATCATCATCATCATCATCATCATCATCATCATCATCATCATCATCATCATCATCATCATCATCATCATCATCATCATCATCATCATCATCATCATCATCATCATCATCATCATCATCATCATCATCATCATCATCATCATCATCATCATCATCATCATCATCATCATCATCATCATCATCATCATCATCATCATCATCATCATCATCATCATCATCATCATCATCATCATCATCATCATCATCATCATCATCATCATCATCATCATCATCATCATCATCATCATCATCATCATCATCATCATCATCATCATCATCATCATCATCATCATCATCATCATCATCATCATCATCATCATCATCATCATCATCATCATCATCATCATCATCATCATCATCATCATCATCATCATCATCATCATCATCATCATCATCATCATCATCATCATCATCATCATCATCATCATCATCATCATCATCATCATCATCATCATCATCATCATCATCATCATCATCATCATCATCATCATCATCATCATCATCATCATCATCATCATCATCATCATCATCATCATCATCATCATCATCATCATCATCATCATCATCATCATCATCATCATCATCATCATCATCATCATCATCATCATCATCATCATCATCATCATCATCATCAATCATCATCATCATCATCATCATCATCATCATCATCATCATCATCATCATCATCATCATCATCATCATCATCATCATCATCATCATCATCATCATCATCATCATCATCATCATCATCATCATCATCATCATCATCATCATCATCATCATCATCATCATCATCATCATCATCATCATCATCATCATCATCATCATCATCATCATCATCATCATCATCATCATCATCATCATCATCATCATCATCATCATCATCATCATCATCATCATCATCATCATCATCATCATCATCATCATCATCATCATCATCATCATCATCATCATCATCATCATCATCATCATCATCATCATCATCATCATCATCATCATCATCATCATCATCATCATCATCATCATCATCATCATCATCATCATCATCATCATCATCATCATCATCATCATCATCATCATCATCATCATCATCATCATCATCATCATCATCATCATCATCATCATCATCATCATCATCATCATCATCATCATCATCATCATCATCATCATCATCATCATCATCATCATCATCATCATCATCATCATCATCATCATCATCATCATCATCATCATCATCATCATCATCATCATCATCATCATCATCATCATCATCATCATCATCATCATCATCATCATCATCATCATCATCATCATCATCATCATCATCATCATCATCATCATCATCATCATCATCATCATCATCATCATCATCATCATCATCATCATCATCATCATCATCATCATCATCATCATCATCATCATCATCATCATCATCATCATCATCATCATCATCATCATCATCATCATCATCATCATCATCATCATCATCATCATCATCATCATCATCATCATCATCATCATCATCATCATCATCATCATCATCATCATCATCATCATCATCATCATCATCATCATCATCATCATCATCATCATCATCATCATCATCATCATCATCATCATCATCATCATCATCATCATCATCATCATCATCTTTGTCTAGCTTGAAGAAGACAGTTGTAATATGTCCACAAATGATATCATTAGTTATAACACAAAACAATATTTTGTTATTTTAAAAATGGTTTTGAAAACAGAAAAACAAAAAAACAAAATTTTCCATATTTTGTTTTTTGGACATACAACATTTGTCTTCTAAAGAAATTGATTTTAATCTTGGTTCAGAAAAATGCACCAGATAATTTTTACTGAACAGTTTAATTTTGAAGTTTACATTTGTGATGAAATTTTTGATTTTCTAACTTAAAAATCTTTTTAAGTTAGAAATTAAGATTTAAGTTTGGGCATTAACCAAACAAAGGTTCCTAAGACACATTTTATTCATTGAGAGATTAGTTTTTTTAAATACTTATAAACAAATGTTAAAAAGAAAATGCATAAAAATCACATCAAAGTGCAAAAAATCTTAAAATGCTTTTATACTTTTAGAACTTACATTTAACATAAGTCCAAATTATTACATATAAATGTTAAAAAAAAAATGTTAAAAAAAAAATATTAAAAAAAAAATGCTAAAAAAACCTAAAAAAAACAACATTACTGGAAAAAGAAATACTTAAAAACTTGCTTGAAAATATTTAAAAGGGAATGATGATTGAACACTCATTTAAGGCGCTAAATAATTTGGTGAAGCTACTGGTAACACACCTGGATAAGCTGGTGGAGGTGGTTCAGCTAGCCCTAAAAAACAAAGAATATAATATTAATTTAAAAATCAGTTAAAAGTATTATTTTTTTCAAATTAGATCATTTTTAAAATTTATTAACATTATAATATTATAACTGAAGTATCTGGTTATTAAAAAGAAGTTGCTTTTACTTTTCTAAGACTTTTAGTCTTTAAAAGCTTTTAGTTTTTATTGCTTAGGTTTTTAATCACTATTGCAAGGATGGTAAATTAAAAAGCTACATTTACAATTCTTAATAAAAAGAAAAGAACAATTTCTACCTGGATATTGTTGAGGTGGAGGTGCAGTATAAGGATATATCAAAGGTTGTTTAAGTTCAGCTTCAGACGGAGGATTGCCTTGATAGTTTGGGTATGGATTACATGGTTCTTGAAAAACTGGAAACTGAGTTGGTTGTTGTGGAAAACCTGGTTGTTGCACAGTAGTTGGTTGTTGTGAATAGTAAGTTGCTTGAGGAGGGTAGGACTGGTTTGGATTAGATTGAATTTCAAAAGATTCAGGAGATGATTTTGGCACAGTGCCATACTGTGCACCTGTATATTTAACGGTTGGTGAAGAGCGTCTATTTCGGATGGATTTACAAAGATGATAAAAGAGAGCAAAAATTATCACAATACCAACCACCACAGGTGCAACAACATACTTGACTATCTTTTTACTTGAAAAAATCTTTTCAAGAAACCCTAAAGATTAAATTTGATTTTAGAAAAATATTGTTTGGGAGCTAGTTCCAAAAAATATTATAGTTAAGGTTTCAAATCAGGGTTTCAATGTTGAAAAAATAAAAAATCTGGGTACCCAAGTAGCTTTAACACAACATTTGGGGAACACATTTACACTTTTGAAACACAATTATTGAAAAAATAAAAAATCTGGGTACCCAAGTAGCTTTAACACAACATTTGGGGAACACATTTACACTTTTGAAACACAATTACATTTTAAAACTAATTACATTTTTATTGGGCACAACTATATTTTTTAAAAACAATTACATTTGTTCAACACAATTACATTTTAAAACTAATTACATTTTTATTGGGCACAATTATATTTTTTAAAAACAATTACATTTGTTCAACACAATTACATTTTAAAACTAATTACATTTTTATTGGGCACAATTATATTTTCTAAATCTCAAAAATGTTGTTGTTAAATGTAATTGAAATGTAAATGTAAATGTTAAATGTAATAACAACAAATGTAATTCTTTATTAAGTCAAGGAACAAGAACTTCTATTAAATCAATGAAAAGCACAGTTAAAGTTAATAAGTAATGCTGCTGAGTAATTAACAACCAGCAGGGCTTTATTGGGCAGAAATGTCACCTTGTAAACCCTAATTAGGAAACTTCTCAAGATTTTCTTTTTTTTTTTGACATTTAATATTTCCCATCATTGTGGATGTAAGATGTAAGCTGTAAAGGATATGAGATTTTTTATTTGGTTGTTTTAATATTTTAAAACAATCAAATAAAGAATCTCATATCCTATACAGCTTATATCTATTTATTAATGGACATACAGAATATATATTAATGGGCATACAGAAAGGGAGCAGGTGGCACCAAAGGAAGTTTGTAGAATTTCAACTTTTAAACTCAAAATACTTTGGTTGTGTTTTGTGATTGTACAAACCTAATACTGGGCAATTTGAATGAACTATAAGACTCATCTGCATGAAACTTTGTTTTAGTGGTTTAAATGTCAGCTGTATTCAAATGAATTGTCACTTATTTGTATTTTTAAATTGTGCTATGCTAGTAGCATTTATAAAAGAGATATTCAAAAAATACAGTTTAAAATTTTGAAAATGATATATACTCAATATCTTGAAAGAAATAAAGCAGGAATTGGGATTTTAAAACTGAAATGCTTTTTAACACATTTGGTAATCAAAAGCATGCAAGAGTAAAATTTAAAAGATGGAGTATTCTAAACTTAAACTTACTTTAAAAAAACTGACATTTAGCATCAAGGGATGAAGGAATTTGACAATCCAACAGTTAAACAGTACCTGATTCTTCTTAAGCAAGCCTTATAAACAAATATACAGAATCTGATTCTTCCTAAGCAGGTCTATTTATCCTTACAGGCATAAGATGAATTTTTAAAGAAAATGAATTTGTGCAGCACCAGTGCAGCAACATCAGCCATGCAACGTGATGTTGATCACTGTATTCCTGCTTTGTCATTTCTAGTAGCCTTTCTGCTTTAATCATGCACAAGTTTTATCTAAACTGAGCTATTTAGTCTTATCTCATTCTTTACATTTTTACAATAAATTGTGAAACATGACTGATATGGAAAAAATACTCAGCTATGTTATAGGAGTAGACTCAAGCCAAACAGGTATCAAATACTGATAAGAGCCGATAAAATTTTTATCAGACCCCAATTAGCCAAAGGGGTATTACCTGATAACGCTGTTAAGATCACTTAATTGACCCAATATGACTTGATCTTTAGGGTAATTTAAATTATTGATACCCAAAAGTTATTAATCCTATTGGTATCCAAGCCCAATTACCTGTTAAAAAATGATATCTGAATGGTTCTGTTGCTGGGTATTCTGTGAAAAAGGTCCATTTTCAAAAATTATTTGATAGTTCTAAAAAAATTACCAAGAGAGGAATATAATGGCAATAATTGCATTTTCTCTTGGTATTCTGACAGTTAAACAAAACTTAATATATCTTGTCATACTATTTGTGCAATCTGATTGGCAAAATTACTGTATCTTACCCTTTATTTGAAATGCTTGACTGATTGGTTATTACAAAAAAATCCAAGGTAAGCCAAAACCAGTAAAAAGAATAGTTAAACATTATTGAGTGTTTACAGAATTAATTCTTTTTCAGTTTCTTGAAATAATGTTAGAAAGGTTGAAATTAAAACTAGACTTGTGTAAAAGAACAAAACATTTTGTAAATGTTTGCTAGACCAGTCAAGTGCTCAGTCATCACAAATTTTAGGCAATATTAATACTAAGAATTAAGGAAGTGATTATTAGGCAATATTAATACTAAAAATTAAGGAAGTCATCTCAGATGGCTGCCCAAAAATGAAACATTCCCGTACTCAACAAAGTGAGGAAGGAGGTGCATGACAGAAACATTGATAACCACTGATAATGATGGTTGCTAATTGTTTTAATATAAAGTAATATTTGCCGCAAATCAGTGATATTTACTTAAAATTTCTGTAAATTGCTTAAAACCTCTAATCATCACTGTAATTCACTTATAGTTATTTAAAACTGCTAATGATCACTGTAAATCTCTTCTGCTGCCAAAAATCTGCATGCATATCATTCTCTAACTCTAAATAGTTTGCCACACTGACTATTTATAGTGAAGGACGTTTTTCTTAGTTATCTTAAGTATAATTTATTACAATTTAACCTGATTTTACAGTTCACTCTGCCCAATGGCCTAATTAATCTTAAGTGCAAACCCAAGTGAAATGTAACAGGTGAAAACTTTTCTTTGTCTGTGTGATAACTTTTAAAACTCATATCTCAAAAAACAATTCTATTTTGAGGTCCTTCTCTCAACCCTGCACTGATTTTTGGAAATTTTACAACCAAATATTAAAACCTAGCAAAAAATTGTTATTGACCAATTCAATGTGAGTATAGTATTGTTTTTTAACAATAACAAAAAACTTTATTTAATATTAGTAAAAAATTATTGTATTCAAACGAAAGTATTTAACAAGAAAGTATTCAAAAATATTTACATGTTGAATAAAAACCACTTCTTTAAAACTTATCAAAATCAGTCATTTTTTATGAGTTAGCAAAAGAGGTCAATTTTACAGTTTCGGTTTTAATCTCCAATTTGCAAAGAAAAACAAGAAATATGCAATAAAACAAGTAAAAACATTCTTTTAAGTAAAAAAAAAAAAAAAAAAAACTGCATCTAAATAAAAACATGAATGAATCATATTTTGTATCAATTTTAACTTTTATTGATGAATACATCATTAGTTTGATGAAGCTAAAAACTTGATCAAGCAATGGCTTCAATTTTGCAAATTTATTTTCATAAAAACACATTTTCACTTAAAAGTCCGATGTGGAAAAAAAAGTACAACTAATAAAAAAACTCTTGAAAAAACTTTTTACACTCATTTTTTAAAAAGAATATTCTAATAGCATTTAATTAATGCATCTGATTTATTTTTTGTAAGAATTTAAACCTACATTAGATGACATGTCTAATACTCATTTATTATATGTATTTTTTATCTATATACCTTGATCAGCAATCATTTTCATCATTTTCAAAGGAATAACAGAATAGCAATAAACAGTTGTAAATAACAAAAATTTTCAGAAATTGGATTCATATTGGATTTATATTGTATTGTCACAATTAGTAAGTACTATTTTGAGGTATTCGTATAAATATTTTTGTGGATAAGATGGTATGCTGGAAAAAGACAAAAGGCAAAAAAAATCTTCAAGATATCTTTTTAGTTCACTTATACTCTGTTTTAACAAATAAACATTATATAAAGATTTTGTCTAGTTAGTGAAAAGAGATGAAAGGGAAAATGCTATAACCTATCTTAAAAACTTGCACAAAATGAAACATGATAAGTCAAAATAAAATGTATTAACAGAGTTATACAGTATTTATGATATCTAAAAATTTGACAAACAAAAACACTGTTTTTTGTCAAGACATTGAGGCAGCCAAATGCTTGATACTTAGTTTCAACCTGACCCTCATAAAACAAACCTGATAGAAAATATACCTGAATTAGTCCAAGTTGTAATTCCCACAATAAAACCGCGATTCGAACTCATTTTCCCAGAGCTTATTATATCTAAAATTACTTCTAAATCATAATAATCTGTTGTAAGTGAGAATGTTTGATATGTCCCACAATAAATCCATCTTCTTTTAAACTTAGTACTTAATGCAAATTTACCTAAAAAAAAGACATGGTTATGATAACTCAAATGTTGAAAGATAAAGTTCTTCAAATAATATAAAACAGAGTTATTCTATCAAGCTATTAAAATTATTTTCTTATCTATTCCTTACACAATTCTTAAAGAAAAAGTTAAAGCACCAATTAACTTCTACATAGCAGAGTACAGATTGTTAAAAACTACTTTGCAAGCTGTACTTTTTTAAAAAAGCAATTTGTCTAAACCGCTATTACTAATACATTTATGCATGGTTAACCTTTTGTGCTAGTTTAAGGCATGGAATTTTTAAATTAAGTCATTTTTTTACATATATCATGGCCTACTATAGTGACAGGCCGAGTAAATGTACAACTTTAAAGAAAACTGTAGGCGAGCTTTTTTTTTATTAATTTGTAATATGGCATGATCAAGGAAAAGGAGATGGTCTTTCAATTTGATATGCAATTAATTTCAATTACATTGTATGTGTATTAAACTTGCTTTCTTTTTAGATCTAAATAATTAGATTCATAAAAAATGGTTTTTAAGTGTTGTGTCTCAGGACACAGAGGTAACTAGGATGTTACAAAGTCTGTGAAAGTTTTTCACCTTCCAAATAAAAGAAAATGTGGATGAAAGAAAAAGATGGATAAGTGCTATACCTTGAGATAATATTCCAGATGGCCCAAATACTTTTATTTGTGAAGATCATTTGTCTGAAGACTATGAAAAATTTTCAGCTTACGGAAAGTTAAGACCAAAACATCCACCATCTGTATTTTCTTGTGTAAACTCAAATCAAATTCCAACTCCACAGGCACCACCAAGACCAACAAGTAAATCATTACCAACTTTTAGAAGTATTGTGTTTGATGAAATTAAGGATTTTGTAAAAGCTGACAATATCTCATCCTTTGGTGTTTCAAGAACTCCAAAATGATCAATTTGAAAAAGATGCTATTGTAAAACCGTCTAAACTAAATGAAACTGCAATTTTTCCTAAAACAATTTGAACATCAAAATGTATTAACTTGTTTAAGAGGACTTTGTGATAAGATGATGTGCTGTAGCTGCTTTAAAAACTCATTCATCCTTAAAAAATGTTGATGACACTACAGTTTTTTTTATCTATTTTTATTAAATTTTTTAAAACTGTTAATGTTATAGGACTTTATGAAAACATTTGTTCTAAAGATGAAAATTGTGCTGTTTTTTCATCAAACAATGATGAACAATTTAATTTTCTTTTAAATTTGGCTGATATGGTTGAAAAAATGGCTCCTGAAAAACAAGGTCAAAGAATAAAAAATTTAACCAAAGATAATTCTCATGCTTTTTTCCGTAAATGCTGTGGAATAGCTTAACTAGTGAATTATTCACTAATTACAAGTCATAAGCTTGTCTTGGACATTTTACTAGTGACCCTAATGAGAAAGCATTTAGAACACTTTGACAAAGATCAGGTGGCATCTATTTTATAAATGTTCAGCAAATATTTCAAAAAAATGGCATTAAAAAAAAAAAAAACTATGTTTAAATATTGGTATCATAGCTAATTATTTAGAAGTTTCATCTAGTCATTTGTGTGACAAATGTAATTTTGTAATGCAAGATGATACTTTGTTGAATGTATTTCATAATCTTCCTGTTATTGAGAGCGATTTGTCTAAAGAAATTAAGATGTCTTTGGTATATATTACTAGCTATGTCAGTAGAGAAGATCCTCCAGTTGAAGATACATCATTTTGTTTTGACCAATTTGGAGATATCAGAGAGATTAATCATGATGGGTTAACCTCTGCAATTGGATATTTTATTCGTAATTTTTTTTTCACCATTTTTACAAATGTGTCTGTCATGTTAGCTTATCTAACAGCTTTGTGATGGTATCTGACTTTTATGGGTTTACCAATGTTTCAAAAAAACATTGCAGAATCCTTGCCAATATATTTTTTAACAATTATTGCCATCTTTATTCCCCACAATCTTCAAAGGAACCAAAAATGAAAATATAGAAACTATCTTCAATGTGATATATATAATATGTTGTTGTTTTTTTTCTTAAAGATGTTCAAGCCTTTAGCACTATAAAAAGTGAGCCTTTTCTATGTTATAATGAAGTGTGGCTGGTTTGCATTTAATAAACTATTTTTTCATTTAGGATTTTTATTTGTTACAAAAACCTTTATTTATAAATTATTTACTATCTAATGAACTAATGAATTAATTTATTAAATAACCCATAAAATGAATGCTTCCATGAAAAAAAAAAAAAAAAAAATCGCCAACAGTTTTTTTAAAAGCCGTATGTTTAGTTGGCCTATCAGTATAGTTGGCCTATATATATATATATATATATATATATATATATATATATATATATATATATATATATATATATATATATATATATATATATATATATATATATATATATATATATATATATATATATATATATATATAAAGCAAATAAAAAACTAGTAAAACAATATGCATTCTACTTAAGATAAATCTGCAAACATATCATCTGGGACAGAAAGTTAATCATCATTTCACCAGCAGTCACATACTTTAGCATGATGAATTAATGATGTTTTTATATCATAGTTGATGTTATACTTGGATGAATGTGGATATTTCATAATAATAATCAATGCGTGCTGCATATTAAGGTATAAATTCAGTTTTTCATGTTAGATTTGGGTGCTACATATGAGTCTTTAGAGAGCTGAGTGAAATCCTGTGTCATATATATAATAACTATTGCACTTTATTAACAAGTGCTGTCATGTATTGCTCCAAATATTAATATTCAGGTTGTTCTATGCTGTCTTATGAGTCTTTCACTGTGCCAAAACATGTGATACATAGTATTTTAAGTAGCATAGGATGTTTATTTTTGGAATAGTTTAAATTACATAACTTTATTTTTGTTATTTGTTTACAGTATTTTTGTTATTTTATTACAGTTATATACAAAATAGTTCTTCAATAATTTTTAATCAAGTCATTAAATTTCTAACACCGCCAGAGAAAGTAACAATAGCAAATATCTAAAATCCAGACCTTATGAATATCATTACTGTTCTAAAATTCTCTAAAAAAACTCAAATTCTCTAAAGAAATTCACCACAACTAACTTTTAGTTTTATCATTGAAAAAATCAAGTCAGATTTTTACTGGTTTAATCCCCAGTGTAGAAATGGATGTTTTAAAGAAATGCTCAGGGAAGAAAAATGATGGCTTTAGGCCTTCCAAACTAAATATAATATGGCTTGAAAGGAAAGTTTCTTCAGTAAAACACTTTTGCAATCTGGTTAAAATCTTTTGCAAAATAGTTCAGCAGTTTAATAGAAATTTTTAAATAGAAAAATATTAACTTTTATTTGTAGTATTAACAGAGAGACTCAGTATTAAAGTTAAGAGATTTATGAAAACTATTATCATATGAAATCACAAACAATTTCAAACTTTATACATGTGTTTAGCACAATAAACTCAATACTAAATTATGATTGTAATTTATATATAAAAAGGTACATTACCTACTATCAATAGCTTATTATCACAGGAAGAACCTTCTTTGTAAATGTCTAAATCCATGAAATTTAGCTTAACTACTTTCTTCTCATCTCCAGTGTCTATACCCCATCGACATTGAATTTTCCCAGAGTATTTAGTGTAGGTTAAAGGCCAATCTGGGGTAATGATAATGCTTGATGAATATTGGTTAACAGGGGTA
Organism: Hydra viridissima; assembly: GCF_058129835.1. Lineage (NCBI taxonomy): Eukaryota > Metazoa > Cnidaria > Hydrozoa > Anthoathecata > Hydridae > Hydra > Hydra viridissima. The sequence continues at coordinate 23,184,220 of NW_028324301.1, read as the reverse complement.
CTAAATACAAAAAAAGCGTTATTAAGAATTTTAACACTTTTCTGTTTTTCATGCAGATAAAAATATGTACTTTTTGTTGAAAAAAGCACTATTGTAATGTAGCTTAGTTTTTATGCATGAAATCCAGAACTTTGCTTGCACCCTTAAAAATTGGTAATATTTTTTTTTTTGATGTGCATGTTTGTTAAGTCCACAGTAATGAATTTATAGATCAACAAGGGATGTACAAGCTTGAAAAATAAGAAGCTATTCTTTTTAACACAACAAGTTGCAAGAAGTAGCAGGTGTATGTAAAAAAATATTTTTTTTTTTTGCAAGTAAAATACACACATTCATAATTAGTTCATACCTTGGGCAAGTTGAGGTATAGAAACCCAAAGAAACATTTCGTAAATATGATGTATAATGAGCAGAAAAAACACTCTGTGATTTGATACTCTTTTTCCTATGTATTATATCAATACATCCATCATATGAATATATTGCATGAGGAGTAATTTTCATGTTACGAGAACAGAAGCGAGAAACAGACTTTTTTCCGGATCCACATCTAAAATAAACATTTCAATATACAATAAATTTTAACAAAAATGAACTCATACATAAGATTTAACCATCTAAGTCTACTTTACAAATTTGTATTTTAGAAAATGCTTACTTGTAGTTTAACAACTTTTAACAAAAAACAATAAACATACAGTATTAACAAAATGCAGTCTGTCCAAGCCTACTTACAATTGGCCATTCTAATTAAAATCATTTCACCTTCTTATTCTTATACATGATATTAACTTTTTTGACAGAACCTCTAATCAAACTAAAAGTACAAATACATAAACTTCAAAGAAACATACCCAATGTAGACTTCAACATGATCTCCATCATTGCAATCAGGCATCGTTGCATCCATTTCAAAATTGATCCAATTCAATTGAGCCAATTTTGAATCAGCTGAAACATTAATATGGTAGTTATCACAGATAGTGTTTGAATCACCTATGCTTCCCAATGCACCTGATGGAGCAGTAAACGTTGTTTCACTACATTCAGAGGCACTCAGCACTTCTTTAAAAGTAAATGCCAACAAAATAAAGGAAATCATCTTCCTTTTTTTAACATTCATTGAATGTGAAAACTAAATAAATAAGCCTTGAGTAAAACATTCAAAATTAAATCCATCATTTTACTAGAAAATATCATGAGCATACACATTTGTGACTCCAATATACGCTTAAGGTAAAAAAAGATTTAGAAAACATAAAATTTTTGTATTTTGAAATGAAATGAAAGATCCAACTGTTAATATCATAAATAGCCTAATCAAATTTTTCTCAATTAACTGATAGCTTTAATAAAAATAACTTATCAAAATTAAATTTTAAGCTAACTTTGTTTCAGAGTTTTCTACAAGCTCCTTTTTAAATACTTTACCATCTAATGTTCTTCTTTATGCTGTTTCTAACAAGGTAATAGACTTCAAAACTTATCAAGCTGATACCTTCCTGGAGACATGCACTATTCCAGATTCCATGTATTATGCACTATTCCAGATTTTCATGTACTAACATTAACAGAAAACTATCTATAGAAATATCAAAATAATGTCCCTAAATAATGCTAAAGCCCAAAAATAATAAGGACTTCTTAAAAAATTATTAGTAACAATTTATTATTTTCGGTAGGAGTTTTATTAAATTAGGAAACTTAACCATAAATCAATATCCATACAACTTTTTTAATTGGGCTGTATAGTTTACTAAAGACTTTGGCGTGCGCCGATGGGAATATAGCTTTTAAAAACTCGTATCGTAATTTGTTTAACAAACTTATTTACATCAAACTGATAAAAAATACCGATATTACTCTTATTAAAGGATAATCAATCTGCATATGTTATCTACAGTTTATCTTAAAACAACACTTAGAATGTCATCATATGAATAACAAAAATACTCTTTCAATAAAAGTACAAAAACGATCAAAAGGAAATATTGATTGTTGCAAACGACTGATGAGATTCGTTTTAGCTATGGCTATGTATCGAAAAACAAAACCTTTAAAGGGAATGGCGTTAAAGAGCTTGCGGGAGGAGTAAGAGATTTTAATTCGTCCTTATTTGATTTGTCTAAGCTGGATTTTTCCGATTCCATTCTTAGATAAAAAGATATTTATTTTTTAAACACATTGCGTTAAATTTTTTGGTCAATCATGCAAGTTTGCCATGATTCCCAGTTTTTCTAGTATTAAGAGAAATATTTTAAGAATCAGAATCATATCAAATCAGAAAATCTTTTTTCAGTTTGAAAATCCTTTAAAATAGTTTATAATATAATAAATATAAATATATATAAATAAATATAATATATATAATATATATAAACTTTATATAGAGTGTTCCCGAAGACACGTGACTTTGAAAATTTTGCTATTACGAGAGGATAAAAATGTAAACAAACTGTTTGCGGTATTCATTTTAAAAGTGATTTGTAATTGTTTTAATTTGATTTTGGTATCAGCGTGGCTTAATAATCAACTTTCCATTAGTATAAATCTCTAAAGTAAAAAAGAAACATTCGTCACAAGCAAACAATTCTATATTTCATTAACAGTTTTACATAAATATATATAAATATATATATTATACATACATATTATATTTTTTTTATATATATTATATTTAGTTATATAAATAGAGTTGTTTTACAGTTATTTTAAGAAAAATATGTTTATTAAATCAATACGATACCACATTGTCCAATTATCATTTAAAGTAAATGCTAATTAAGTGCTACTAAAGATGGACATAAGTTAACTAAAGCACAGGCAGAATGAACAATTTTGTCTAATGTTATATAAGATTCTCCGTCTTTAGTAAGCAAATAGTCAATTGGTATTTTGTTGTTGAGAATTGAAAACTTTTGTCTCAAAGTACCAATAACGCGGTCAACATGTATTCTAACGTTTGCTAGTTGACGTGTTGTGATAACTTTAGTAGCACTAAGCTGATTTTTTCCCCGTGTAAAAGGAGGAATTTCCAGGTGTGCTCCGAATGACCCTACAACATCATCAATACTAAAACCTCTATCAGCCATAACTGTGTCCCCATAAACCAGCTTATTCAAATAACCACAATTTTCAGTAATTACTTTGTCACTTGATCTACCGTCCCATCCTTTTATAATAAAACTTATTGTACCTAGTGGAGTTACACTAATCAAATATTTTGCAGTGTTGTTGTGTTTATAAGATGACCATGTTAAGCATCTTGCTGTTAGGCTGCTAGGTCTATCAATAAACAACTCAAAGCAATCAATAATACTTGTAATTTTATCTCCAAATTTCGTTATAAATGTAAGAGGCATAGTCTTTATTATTTCTGACCATTCGAGCCATATAATGAGGGGTGATAGTTTAATGAAAAATAAATTGATATGTGAAGAAACAACCTTGAGACAGTTGTTTTTGAAACACGAAAATGGTGTGCAAGATCAATTGTTCCAGATCCCAAACGAAGTTTCATTAGACACAAAACTACCTGACAAAAACTATTTAGAGTACATGAAATAATTCCACTATCTTTCACAAGATCAACCACAGCACATAAGGTGTTATAATCTGGTAAACCAGTGAAGTATATGACTGCTTCAGCATTATTTTTAAAAAGTTGTTCAGAAATTCATGCTTCTGTTGCATCATTTAAATTTTTTTGATTTTGATCAAGTAAAGATTCATATTTCTCATTTAACATCCTGATTTCATCATTCAATTTATCAACTATGCTTTCTTTACTGACTTCTAATGAACTTTCTTGGCATAAATTGATTTCAACTTCTTCAATACTTAAAACAATAACAAACAAAAAAGATATACGTACTTTTTAAAGTAAAACAAAATGAAATTTGATTTATTAGCTCCCTTAATAACTCATTAACGTAAAAGTACCTTTGTCAAATTTACTTCTTTTATAATCAATAACTTGAGAAATTTGCGTTGCTTTTCTTTTTTTTACGTCGTTTTAATCTATCTACTTTTAATTCTAAATCATCAGTAGGAAGCTAATTTAATTTTAGGAGGTAATTAATTTTTTAACAATTACGGGAATTTTGCGTAAAAATGTGTAAATATGCAAAATTACTGCTTTTTTTTGCTGATTACCGAATACTAAATAAGGATTTTTTAAATTGTTATTTATATTTCTATTAGTAAACTTTATATTTACAGTTTTAAACAAACAAGTTATTGATAAAAAATTTGCAAGCTCAGATGCTCTGTACTTTTTTTTCTTATTCCCCTTACTATTTGACTTCATCCTACCACTTAATTTTGCTTTTTTGATAATATTACTACTTCTTTGCTTTATTGATACTATTACTACTTCTACTACTACTACTACTACTACTACTACTACTACTACTACTACTACTACTACTACTACTACTACTACTACTACTACTACTACTACTACTACTACTACTACTACTACTACTACTACTACTACTACTACTACTACTACTACTACTACTACTTCTACTACTACTACTACTTCTACTACTACTACTACTACTACTACTACTACTACTACTACTACTACTACTACTTCTACTACTACTACTACTACTACTACTTCTACTACTACTACTACTACTACTACTACTACTACTACTACTACTACTACTACTACTACTACTACTACTACTACTACTACTACTACTACTACTACTACTACTACTACTACTACTACTACTACTACTACTACTTCTACTACTACTACTACTACTACTACTACTACTACTACTATTACTACTACTACTACTACTACTTCTACTACTACTACTACTACTACTACTTCTACTACTACTACTACTACTACTACTACTACTACTACTACTACTACTACTACTTCTACTACTACTACTACTACTACTACTACTACTACTACTACTACTACTACTACTACTACTACTACTACTACCACTACTGCTACTTCTACTTTGTCATTGTTTTCGTGTCATCGGAATAAATAAAAATAGGCTTTGTGTTTGGTCTTCACCTTGAGACCCTATATATTCTTCTTTTTGAGCTCAAGTCTTTTGACTCTCTTGAGTGTTTTGCTGTAACTGTTGTTGCTCTTTAGGTTCAGGACCAGTTTGAGTTTCGGATTTTTGATTTAGAGAAGCCTTTTCAGGTACACCTCTCTTTTTAGTTTTAATTTGACTTTATGTTTTAATCTTAGTTTTATACTTTCCCTATTGTTAAGTCTTCTCCGGTGGTGGTGTGGCATAAGGTAAATCACATGGCTGATTTTCATAAGTTTTTTCCAATCTTTTAGGTGGTAGATCTACTTTAAAAATCGAAAGAATAAAAACATTTTTTTTTTAAATTTTAATATTTCAAACATTGCACAAAGTCCATATTACATTTTTAATATTATGTGTTTTAAAATTTTTTAAAAAAAAAAAAATACAATTATTGTGGTTGATGCATTTTCTTACTCCCTAGCAATTCCATAGTAACTCCATGACAACATTTTTCAAAATAAAACTTTTAAAAGTGATTTTTTTTTTTAAAGCGACTTTCAAATTTTAATTTTTTACGAAAACATAAGTATCTTCAGTTTTATCAAAGCTTTTTTCTTCAATTTTTAACAGTATATTTATTAGTATATCTATGAGGCCTGGAACTAGAATTATAAAATTTAAAGAATAAATTAGTTTAGTTTGTCAGACCAACACAGGCAATAAATACTACACAATCTCTAATACATGTGAATCTATATAATTAGATGTAGCAATAGAAATTAATTATGTAATGATAGGTTTAAATTAGTATTTATTTACATGTTTTTTCTTTTTTTATATAATTAATTAAATAATTAAAGCTTCTTCACTTCAAAATAACTCTTCACTTATTGCCTGGCACCACGTCTAAAGAGATAGAATTGAAAGTAGCACGATTTTTTAATAACGCCAGAGGTCGCTCTCTGGTGGTCGTCTGCGGCGCTGCAAGAAAAAGACACTTGAAGTTTCGATTGAGGAAGAGAGTAAAGACGACAACAATGAAGGAAATGAAGACGACAGTGAAAACGAAGATCCTTTACAAAAAAAAGGGGAAGACTTAGAAATAACTTTTATAATTAAAGATAACATGTAATGATAATATATAAATATAATTGTATAAACTATGTTTAACTATTGAATATTTCTAATATAAAAAAACAACCACGCTTTACTACTCATCTTGTTTGAGTAATAAAGCGTGGTGTTTTTTTTAGCCGCTTTAGGGCTACCTCTTAAGGGACCCTTTTATTTGGCGTGGACATTTTTGTAAGGGTCTCTTAAGGGACCCTGAAGTTTTTTTAAGACGGCCAGTTTTTCTGAAGACCAGGAATCAGAACATCGTTTACATTCTGCCACAAACGGTAAAATGTTGTAAATACTGTTGAACTCTCTCTCTCATCCGGAATTAAATTTTAAAGATCTGGTTTGTATTGGGTTTCAAGAGCAACCACTTTGTAAAGGTCCTCCTTCTGAAGAGCAGGAAGTTGAGAAATAATGTGGTCTAATCCTTGAGCAATCAAAACCCTGTATGTCTCCCAATTAAGTTTTTGCAATTAAAAGATAAGTTTTTGAGTTCAAAATCTTTGGTAACATAATTTAATGCAAGGGAGACGAAGGGATCACCATTTCTTGCAATCCATCCATCAGTTGTAAAAGTTTTTATTTTGCAATGCAGTTTATCTCTCTCATTTTATTTTTTATATCACGTCTTAGATTGCAATAAATCATTGACGGCTTGTATTTGGATGAGGTGGTTGGACTATAAGTTGGCTAATAAATAAAGATAATTCTTCAGCATTTTGAAGCCATAAGTTTCAAACACGTGAAACGAGAGTTTAGAGAGGACTAGTCCAGGGTTAAGATGGTGTCAAATTCCAACTGTTGTGCGCTTTTTTAAGGCCACCTTATGGTTTCAGTAAAGTTGTCAATATTTGTTTGGCGACTTGATGAAACACTACGGGGTAGGCTATCAAATCTTTTGTTTTTATTAATAAGGCTAAAATATCCTTTTTATTTATCTAGATTTATCAGCCTCTGCTTGAGTATTCCTCTCTTTATTTCTTCTCTTTATTTTTATTATCAGCTTTTTCCATCTGGTAAAAAGGTAGCAGGTGGTAGGATCTGAAAGAAAGTAGTGGAATTATAAATAATAGAAAGGATGTAAATTAAAATATTTCAATTGTAGATAATTAATGCATAAATAGTAAGTACATGAACCGCAAGACACATTGATGTGGTTTGAGTAATTCAAAATAAATATTTTTTTATCAAAAGAGTCGCATTTTACTCAAAAATTCCGGTTTTCGCGCATTTTCTTGCATTTTAGCGCGTTTTACCGCATCTTACCAAAAAATTTTTTACCACCGCACAGTGGAAAATTGAAGAGCAACAGCATATCATAAATGTTTTTTACTAATGTCGCTACTGTCATTATATTTCAGTTTTATTTAATAGTTTAATAGTCAATCATTACTATAATGCAGGAATTTCACATAACTTTATGTAAAAATAAAAGATTTGAAGCCCTATTGTTTATTACTTTTGCGTTCATTTCAAACCAGTTCGCTTCATCACTTTAAAAGTGAATTTTCTATAAAACTTTCTAGGAATAAGTATAAAGTATTATACATTTTTGAAAAGCTCATGTTATGGAGATTTTAAGAAAATTATACATTTTTACTTATATGGTTCAGTTTAGGAGTAATTATTTGAACAATAAAATAAATAAAAAAAAAAATATTCTTCAAGTTCACTGAGACTTTTGGTAGTTACCCACGCTTCCCCACGCTTTACATTTAATGTAGTATTGTAGCCTAGGTGTTTATTAAAAACATGTATAAGAATGAGTTGCAGAAACGTGCGGTTTCCGAAGTTATCGAGAAAATAGTGATAAAAGTAAAAAAACAGAAAACCGCTTTTTATCGTGGTTTCAAATTTTGTTCATTTATAACAATAGCTTGGTATATGTTTTTTAATTTATTATCAATTTTTTATTGATACCATGGCATTGTTTTATTTTTGCACTCCTTTTGTGGTGAATGTACACTGCCAATATATAAAGAATTGAAACATTTATATCAGTATAACAAATTCATAGTGGAAATTAAATCGACTCGTTTGAGTATTGAATATTACTTAAGTTACTTTTGTGACTTGTTAAAATGACAACTTTTAAGTGTTTGAAATGTAAATTATTGCTTTCCTATATTGATGGAGGAAAGACAGTTGAGGCACTGTCAACAATTTTAAAAGAAAATTATCAACTTTCTGAGGACAACTTGTGTTTCATCATTAGTGATATTTAAAGGCACATTGTTCCGTCTTTTAATAAACGATGGATACTGGCGTCACGGAAAAAGGAAGCTTTTTTATCTAAGAACAGTGATTGGTTGAATATTAAGTATCTTTACCTAACTCAGAAGAGGCAATTACCGACTCCACGCCATCTACTTCTTTTGAAAAACGCGGAAGGCCGTGGGTGTCTTATGGAGATTCGTCAGAATCCAGCAAAAAAAGAAAAAATTCCATGTTACTTAAGGAATATGGATTCGAGCATATCTTTAATACATATCTTCAGGCATTGCATTCAATAGGAGAAGAAGCAGAAGCAAAACTTGTGGAATCATTAAGGATTGCTGATAAAGACAAAAAAAAATTAATATCGAGTTTTATGGAAAACGCAAGCCAGAAAAATATGCTAACTGATGAAGAAGCACTCAGCGTGTTTATTGATTTAGATTTAACAAAAGCACAATATTTGTACATGAGGAAGGTGACAAATGAACGAAACAGTTCCATATTTCCACCATATTGTAAAATTCAAGAAATTAAACAGACCTGCTATCCACCATCTTCTGCAATAGAAATTAAGAACACACATCCGAAAATTCTGGAACTGCAAGATTTATTGGATCACACTGTAGCTAGAATTTTGACCATAGATTCCGTGTACAGTATTGAATTCAAGCATTTACTTTCATATAGTAAATGGGCCTGTGATGGTTCCTCTGGCCAAAGCCAATACAAGTAGAAACTTCCAGAGGAATCTGAACTTATTTCTGATGCAAATTTGTTTACTAGTTCTTTGGTGCCTATCAAACTAATTGATAAAGTAACTGGCGCAGTTGTTTGGCAAAATCCGGCACCTTCACATGTTCGTTTTTGTCGACCTATATGCATAGAATTCTGCAAAGAGACTTCCAAGAAAAATAAAGCCATCGTAGATGAAGTAAAGAGCCAAATAAATTCTTTGCGTGAAATGTGCAAGAACTTGATGAAGATACTCTGCAGCTTTTGAAAGTCAACGAACTGATTTCAGGAACTGAAAGTCCCTATGTAGTTATGATATAGTACCTTTAAGGTGGTACCAGGGTAAAAAACGGCTATTTTTGATAAAATTTTGAAAAATACCAAAATTAATGTTTTGAATTCTTAAATCTACCTATTTCAATAAGCGTTTTGCAAAAAGTCAAAAATCTTCTTAATTTTAATCAAATTTGGCCTTTTTTTAAAGAGCAGTTTGGTTCTTGCTTCATAACAACGACCTTAGAAACGCCTTTTTTCTCTCTAAATCTAAATTTTTCAGAAAAAATAACTTTTCATAGAAAATAGATAATGGGCTGAAATTTTACAGGTTTAAAGATGAACATATTACGAATGTTGTCTGTGAAGCAAATTTTTGTTATTTTTTATTTAAAACTCATTTTTATCATGCTTTGGTCCCAAACTACCCTTAGTTTTATATCTTAAAGTTCGAATGTCAACCTGATAAAATTAAAAATGTTTTAAAAAATTCTGTTTCATAGACAACATTCTTAATACATTAAAGAATTCATGTTCAAATCTTCAAGCAGTTTTGACTCTTTTTGAGTTAGTTATATAAGATGAAAGAATAAGCAGTTTTGGGGGTTACATAACACTAATTATGCGCATAATTAATGACGTCATCACTAAAAATTTTTTTTGGGCTACTGTTTTATATTTTTTTTTTGTTCATTAATAGAAAAGAGCTAAAGTCTATTAATAGCTTTCAATTTCTTGTTAAAAAGTTACCTTTACCCTGGTACCACCTTAATATACCTATACACTATTTCGTCGCCTTAGAGGGCAGAGGTTCTATCTCCATGTTGTGCTCAAATTCAACTATGACTTTAAGGGACATCTTCAATGTTAATAATTTCAAAAAAGTTGAGTTATTCCTATCATGTTTGATAGTTCTAATTGATCAAAAAACATTAACACTAACAAAAAATGAAATTGCTGATTTATGCTTAATGCTCAAACTTTGTTTTTGTTCTCCTGCAAAACTACCCAAAATGGAGATAGAACCTCTGCCCTCTAAGGCGACGATTTCATAAAAGCAACTATTTAAAAATTGTTATTAAGAAACTGTTTTAAATATTTCTATAATTAGTAGGTAAGCACTTTATGTATTTTTCGTCGTTTATAATAATTTTAAGGTATTTTCATACATTTGTAAAGCATTGTGTTAAAGTGTAAATTAACAATCTGCCAATTTTGAAGTTTTTGATTTTTATTTATTTATTTTTGATATTGTATTTCAAAAAATTCTTATAAAAAGTATTTCTCAAGAAGCGTCATATACTACTTTACATTTGTGCAAAATTTCAAATCTCTATTTTTAGTAACAAAAAAGTTATCGATTTTTGGTCCGAAACACACCATTATTTTCCACTGTGCACCGGTGCGGTAACGCCAATGTTTAGTAAATACCAAATCATTTTTTTGAGGTTTTTACATTCGAACATTTTGGAATGATAATAAGGTAATGGTTAACTCTAACGTCGTAAAATATCGAAGTTATAAAAGTAACGAAAATAATAATAATACAACTCAAATATCATTCTAACAATGCTATTAATATCCGAAATTCAAAAAAAAAAGAAAAAAATATCACTATAAATGATATTCAATATAGTAAATGTTTCAAAAAGAAAAAAAAGCCTGTTTGATTAATTTGAGAAGTTAATTAAATATTTCTTGTAATAAATAATCATTTCTTATCATTTGTAATAAATAATTATTTCTTGTAATAAAGTTTTAATGAATCAAAAATGAATGAATCTGAGGCGAATCTTCTGTGTCTGGTAATTGTGGCCTGTTGTTGAAATTGACAGTGTTTTTAGCATAATTAGGATATGAGGTTTAGGAACCCAACAACAATCATCTCTAGTGGGTTAATTGAAAAAAGTGTAGGGTAAATGAGGATGCATAAATTTTACAAGACCATTGTTTTCATCAACTTCTAAAACCAAGCTGACTCACTTAAGCATATCGTATTTGCAGATATAATATTTTCCTGCCATATTTCTTGGAGATATTATACTGAGCCTATAAGGTTAATTGTTGAATTGAATTCCTCCTGCTTAGAGACTCTTTTGACATTAATGTTTGTTGCATCTTGTGGAATAAATTGATGGAAACTTCTTGTACAACATAAAGTCTTTGCATTATTAAATCAGGGAGTTAAAGATTTCCGGACTGAACTGATTTTCTGGACTGACTGATTTACCGGACTGACTGATTTTCCGGACTGAATATCTTAAGCCTTTAAAAACATGAAGTTGAACATATTTTGTCTTAAAAAAATTGAACGTTTCTTCAGCATTCTAAATTGGAAGTTGAAGACTAACATTGGAAACAAGTCTTTTAACCGTCCATTGCCATCAAATGGGAACTTTCTATGATGATGTCAAAATCTTTAGCATGATTACATAAATTTAAGAAATGCTTCCAATTTTTGTGCTGGCCAACACAACCATCAGAAAAATAGCGGCTTTTTTGAATTGGGGAATATTTATTTTACAAATATGACAGTTCTTTTGATAGAACAATTAACAAATCCAACAACATGTACTAAGTTGTCAGATACAAAACATAAAGGCGTTGGTTGACTTTCAGTAGCACGTTATCTACAGGATATAGAGTGCATTGTTGTTGGTTCCAGTGGTAACTCTGGATTTCATCTTGTATGACAAATTTAAAGTTTTTTGCAAAATCAACCAATACAATTAATTCATTTGGGAGTATGGATGACTTAAGTTTTTGCTACCATAACACCCTACTCTTAAGTTTTTGCAACATAAGAGTAGGGTGTTATGGTATCAAGCTTCTCAAAAAGACTTTCCATGAATTCACCTACTGTAGATACTTAAAACTTAAAAGCTCTGCTCTATTCTAGTCAATTGCTTACACTTAATGTTTTATCTTCATTAACTTCGTCATTTTCTTGAAATGTTCTTTCATTTTTAATAACTTTGCAATTCCATAATTGATAACACTCCGAATTCCAAGGCAACTATTGCATCAACGGACCATGCATTCCTTTGACTCTCTACTACAAACAATATTCTCAATAAACTCATGGTAATTTTTTTCCAGTTTAACTGCATTAAGCTTAAGCTTTAGGTTCTGGTGTATCGTACACGCACATGCAGGACGAGTTCCTTTATGACCAGCATAAATACACCATTTTAACATCGTCTGAGCAAATTTGGAAAGTCGTATTTTAAACTGAGGGCTTTGTAGCTTAAACTCAGCATAAAAACTCCTTAAAACTGCAAAGAAGTAATCGTTTTGTTACATGTTTTATTTTGGATACACTTACAAAATTCTTTTTACTTGGCAACTGCCGACTGAACTGATCACTACGTTAAAAGCTTTCTATTTTACCTGGCATCTTGGTTAATTCTAATAGTATTAGTTTTTTCTGAAAGTGCTAATATCCCCTTTTCAGCTTTAAGTTTTCTCGCTTTAGTTATGGTTGACTTTGATGTATTAAATACTTCAGCTGCTTTATTTAAAGGCCATGAATCAGGGACCAAAGTCAAAACCTGAATCTTAACAACTTCGGACTGTTGACTTTATATGAACTGTTTTAAGTCAATAGTTACTTTATCTTCATGTTGTAAGTATTTTATATTCTGTTAGGAAGCTTATGTTTTGACCTGTGGAAGCTAAGAGAGTTTTAAAAAACTCCTTTAATGTTTTCTCTTAGTTTCTTTTAGGAGTTCTAAAACTGAAAGGTCATGAAGTTTCTATTCATTAACAAAATTGAACTCGGTGATTTGAATTGCTCTTTCCGTAATATACTAAAGTGGTATTATGAAATTTTGGGGGCGTTGATTGCTTGAAAATACCTCGAATACAAAAATGAAAGTTTCATTTACAAATGCTGTTTCATAAAGTGGTTAAGAATGTTGAACGTATTCTGGGACTCAAACTTGATAAAGCTGGTTAGAGATATTTTTCTGTGAAAGACAAGTAATACTATATATGTGAAAGATAACAGCGTAACTGCCATGAACGAATTTAATACCATGTGGAATTTATTTAAAACTGTAACACAAACTCCACATCAGGCTTACATATTGAGCCTGATGTTGAATTAATCTTGAAATCTTGAAACTAATGACCAAAGATAGAAATATTTGACAAATATAACTGGCGGTATTAGTGAGAGATTTAGCATGCAATTAAGTCTTTTATTTCTTATCAATCTACAGATAAAGCAGAACTTTGCAGATTCTAAAAATCTCTCAAATTTTCTGTTGAAGAGTTTTAATTATGCAAAATCGCTGTAAGTTAAAGTCATAAAGATTGGTCATGAGAAGTGATTAAAATGTAAAAAACAAAAAACTACATAATTTAATAGTAAGTTTCTAATATAATACTAGATATTGATCTGCTCGTTTTTGGATATAGTCAACCTATGCTTTTTGTAATTGTTCGAGTGCAGCGTTGTGCCGCTTCAACTTTCTGAGAGAGTCTCCATCACCAATCTTGCTGTTACCTGGGAACTTGTAAAAACTAGTGCTTTAATTAATTATGATATAAATTAATTAATTATATATAATTAATTTAATTATGGCCCCAGCAAACATACTCTTGGCAGTTGTTACTTTTTCAATGGCATACTTAAAATGTGCGACAAGATCAATTATTTGGGCATTCGAGAAGAAGGTATCCAGCCCATATCCATCATGCGCTGAATTACGATTTCCCCAGCATCTCGACGAACTTTTGTTTTTTTAAGGGTAAATTTAATTACGAGAGCGCCAGAACAAACAACTGCAGTATGATAGAATACATCGAAAATAGCGTTTTATAGTCAGAGGTAGATATCTCTTGTTTTGCTTTTTAAACAGGTATGCGATATCAGACCGTTTTATCAATCATCTACGAAGCGGCTTAAAATACATACATACATACATACATACATACATACATACATACATACATACATACATACATACATACATACATACATACATACATACATACATACATACATACATACATACATACATACATACATACGTACATACATACATATACCAACAGTAGTTTGCCATCATATGTGTATCCTATTGTCCACTGTAACTAATTGTTTCACTAATCCCAGTTTAACGTTGAGTGGTGGCTCAGCGATAATATTTTTTTGACTTGTTGCCATGGTTTCTCTCGGCGACCACTGTCTTCTTATCCTGTGTTGATGCTTATCTCGACTGTCCCAAAGACATATGAAAATTAGAAATTTGGTATGTCCGCAGAGCTGACCAAGAAGAAAATTAAATATCTTATAAAATAAAATATCCACATAGATGACACATTAATGATTACGGTACATTATTTTATCTAGTGTATTGGTTATTGAGCCATAATCTTCCGGCTGAATAATCAGTTGCTATTGACTTGTATATGTTGCAATTGTGTAGAAGCATACGCTTGAGGCTGCGTTTTGAACTGTCTATAAACAAACGCTAATCACAAGGCGTGTATTCGAGTACACCTAGTTTTAGCAACAATACTATACCATTGTTACAAAAGACGAATTTGTTCTCTTCTGTGAAATAAAAAAGAAAATGCTTTTCTCCTTTGCGTTACTTTTCAACTTTTTTGTCAAGTAACAGATAGTTTTTTTCGGCCAATCTGGATGCCAATAATTCCGACGATTTCTTTATCAGACTGAAGCATGGCCTTCTTTATAGAAGGCCTCGACACCGTGCGCGATTTTTTTTGACTGAAGGCCGATTTAAAAAAAAATATCGCGGTTTAGTAAAATAGAAAAATGTTGTATAGCTTTGCTAAGACTAAATATATAATTAGTGAACATTCTACTTGCATTTTTTTGATGCATTATTATAAAATTATTTTTTTGACGTTAAATTAACAACTTTTTTATAAGCTTAAATTATTTATTAAAATGAATAAAAACATTTTAAATCAAAATTTTATATATATAATATATAAGAAATAATAAGTAATGAGAAAAATACACCAATAAAAAACCAAATTATTTTTTTACTAAACATGAAAAAAATTTTTTACATAAGCTTGATTTCTTTTAGTTTGGTTTCTTATTACTTTTGGGAGTGTGAAGTAATGCAAAGTTCTTTAAAAAAATGTTTGCTAATGTTTGGCATTGTTTCTTTGCAATAGAAAAACGGTACAACTCTGCAATAAATGCAAACTGTCGTATAAGAAATGTTCTGCAAACTCTTTTATCTAATAAAGTAAAAAATATGTAGCAAAATAAGGACCACTGAGATAGAGTATCAGATGGAATAGTTAATCCTCCTCTATTTAAAGTATTCAAATAAGATCCATATTTTTCATAATATGTAGTTGTATCTTCATCATTTTCTTCAGTAGAACACTTTTGAACATAACCAGCAATATAGACAATAGCATATAAAATGTCTATATTTATAGTATCTTCTAGATCTGCTAAATTGTAAATTATATCAATTTCCCTATCATTTAAATCTTCAAGACATAAAAGACAGTCATGGCCATCATTTCCTTCTACATCAATATTTAGTTGTAGCACCAGCTTAGCATGTTGAATACGTACTTTTTGGATAACTGATTTAGCTGTTATAAAGTAAGTACCACCAGAGCCTTGCCTTAGTTTTCCAAAACATTTTTCAATTGGATCACTAGAAAACCAACCTAAAATAACATATTCATTTCCACTTGATAAAAGATGACAAGACAAATCAACTAGGCCACGACAAGTATGTGAAAGAGCATTGCTTGTATCTCTCGTAAGCTGGCGAACACGTTTACCAGATGTTGGTTTCATATTTTCAGCCATTGTTGCAATAGCGAGCAACTTTTTTAAATTAATGTCATCTGAAGATCTGATTACATTACGCGACTCATCCCTAAATCTAGCATTGGCACCTGGACATTTAACATTCACTATTTTCCAAAATTCTATAATTAACTCCAAAAAAATAACAGTACCCTTGACACTTTCTTGTTCTATTTTAGGATGAGTTTTTAGAGCTGCAACTGTCTCTTCACTAAATATTTGTAAACAAGTGCTTACTTTTTGTCGTTCTATTGGTTTAGGATTTATTGATGTTTCAGTCAATTTGGATAACTTTATTAACTGGTTTTTTTCAAGTGTATATAAGTTAATTAAATCTCTCCAATTTGCAATGTGAGTTATTTCATTATGAATAAACTGCAACTGACCTAGTTTTTCTGTTAGCCAATTGTTTCTTATGCACTTCAAAAGATGAACATAGTCATATAAAATATAAGAACCATTTTGACATAACCAAGGTTTTCCCTCTACTGTTTTGAATTTAGAAAAGAAGCTTTGGTTAACTTTATTTCCATCTGTAATAATTGCAATTACTTTACCATTACATGTAGAGGTTTCTATGGTGTCTACAATTAATTTGCATTGTTCTAGTTGGAAATCTGAAGTCAGATTACTAACTGGTAAAACTCTTGCTAAAAATTCAGGTCCACCATAAAGACTTTTGACCATAAATGAAAGTACAGTAGTAGCTAATTTCTCTGGATCATTAACAGCATTTCCAAAAATATTTCCACTTTGATATAATAATGCTGTTTTTACATAAACTTCATCTATCAATAAAACACAATTTCTTTTTTTTTCATCTAAGTTCGATAACACAGAACTTAAAAAAGTTAAATCATCCTGAGAGTTTATTTTTGAAGTTATGCGCGTCAAAGTTCGAATACTTGGCAACTGATAATCATAACATAATCGATGGTAGGTGGAACGACTTGTTGCAAAATATTCAAAAGCTCTCGTTATTATATCAGCAGAATAGACAGCACAACCCACAGAATGATCTCCCATTACATTTAGATGCTCAAGAATTATTTGAATTTTATGATCCTTATCCTTAATTTTCAGATATCTAAGGGCTTCGTTTAAAGATGACTTTGTACAAAGAGAAGTAATTTTGTTATTTGACAGAGGTTTAATAGTACATTTTGAACCAAAATGAAACGCTTCGAACAACAAACTTTGATTAATTATCAGCAAAAATAGTGGAACTCCACAATTGAATACTTTAGATTGGATGAAAATTGAATTGTTTTGCTTGTATGTAATCAAATCATTATCATTAGATAAGTATTTTTCGATTTCTCCAAAGTTTAAATTATCAATTATTTTATATTCTTCTAATTCATCTTTTTTGATACCTCTTTTTGAAGAAGAAGATAAAGTCTTTCTCATTTTTGGTGGTGGAGAGGAGAGACAACTTTTAGAGATATTTGGAAACACTGATGGAGCATGAATCGGTCTCAATTTACCACGACATAATGTAAACTCCGCTTCATCTGGCCAATGCAATTTACAAACAGCAGTGAATTTTGTAACGGTCCAATTTAAACGAGGGATACTTATAAACCATTTATTTTTTTCAGATTCTTCACGAGGGAATTTATATACAGATACATTACAACCTGAAGACTTATAATTTGAGGAACATTTTGGAACACAGCATTTTAAAGGCATTCTAAATTATTTAATTTAAATTCACTTGAAGAATAACTTTAAACATTTCTGAAAAATAGCAATCAATATTTTACACCTTTATCCAAACAAAATTTGCGTTTATAAGAAGTTTTTAAAAACCGGCCTTCAGTCAAAAAAAATCGCGCACGGTGTCGAGGCCTTCTATAAAGAAGGCCATGGACTGAAGTCTCTGATGTTGTCATTCGATTCTTTTCAGCTGAACCTTGATTTTGATGGTGAAGGTCCTTCGAAATCTGATGATACCATGTCAAAAGCTTTTAACTTCTAATTTTCAATATATTACAACATCTATATCACAAATTCGACAATTAATGCATCCAATGCAGAAAAAATATGCTGGTTAACTATGATCTGTAACTGTAATGCACTTATTGAACCGTTGAGTCAGAAAAACTTAAATATCTCAAAAACTAGAGCTGATAGAAAAAAATCAATGGTATTATTGGAATCTGCGTTAAAAATATAACTAGAATCAGTTATAAAATTTCAGGCACCAAAGAAAAAGTTTTTTTTTGTTCCCCAGTCTAAGTAGCGGACTGATAATTTTTAATAAACCATCCCCCTGGCGACTTTATGGAATTTCTAGATTTCCAAGGCAAACACCTCCACGTGCCTTTAACAACCTGAATCTATTTACTATCTGTCTTTAACTGTAAAGATTAGAAGAGTTACGAATTTATTATACAAAGTTAAAATTTTTATTTAAAGTAATATGCATATATTATCAAGTCTTGTTGCACTTGGGTCTTTTTCCTTGCCTTCTTTAAGAACATATTTTGAAGCCTTAACACCTGAAATTGTGTATGTTGAAGTTAAAACAAACATATGTATTGCCTTTTAAAGTTATGTCCCAAACAATAGCTCTGACCTATCCAATGAGAACAATTGAAGACTCTCATGCTTCATCAAAAACTTGACAAGGTATAAGGCCTTCTCCTTGAGACTGAGATTCTTGGTCTTGTCCTTGATCTCAACTCCTTGTTTTGACTTTATGATCCAATCCTTGTTAACATTGCAAAAACACCTGCAGAAAGAGTATCACGTATTAAACTGATATAAAGGGCATATGTGTAACCAACTTAGAAAGTGCTAAAAATTAAAAATCACACTAGAAAACAGCATAGATAATTTATTTATATTATGAAAGCAGTTAATACTTTCAGCAGTTAACACTTGAAACTTCCACTAATATTTGATTTGTACTTTCAGAATTTTTACAGTACACATTGTTTCTTATTACATTACATAAGAATTTTCTCTTAGACTTTTTCTTTCAGCTTTAAGTTTTTATATCTAGACAGTGTAGGATTCTTCTTAATAAGTATATGCTTTAATTTCCAGTCCATTCTTTAGTAGCTAAAAAATGAGTCTAACAACAAACTTTGCTAAATTTCAGTAAAATAGTAATAGAAAATGGTTCACATTACTGTTAGCTTATAGTTTTAATGGGACTTTCAAAAACAAACTAGAACTACCTAGAAAAATAGTTTCACATTTTAAATACTACCAGAGGTATCATAGTTTAAATGATATTTAACTAGGAATTACCTATAAACTATAGATCTAACACAGTTATAAACTAGGTATATATAATCAGCAAAAAAATTGGTTAAATGTTCTACATTTGATCTCTACTTCAAGTACTTAAAACATTGAGCACTCCTAATTAAAACAATGGATATTGCTAGGATTATATAAGCTATTTTTTGTAAAATTTGTTTTTTTTATTTTAGATCATTTAAGCAATATGTCATTGATTTTAGGTGATTCTATTCATAGCAGAGCTGCTTATTTCATATCACTTATTGTGTGCCATGACAAGAACCTCCCTGTAGAATTTAATGACACAAAAAATCAGAATCCCAGATTTAACCTTGCTGAAAACTTTTATTCTGTTGGATTGTCTAATGTTTCTCGAGAAATTATAAAGTATGCAGTATGTAATGAAAATGATGCACTGCAAAAAAAAGAGAAAGAATTACTGTTGGTATAAGTATTACTTTGGTTATGTATGTATCAATGAGTCTACATAATTATTTTTTTTTTTTATATAGAGCACATTTTTTTAACTTAACTTAGAGTTACTTTATGTGTTAAAAGTTTTTGTCCCTTTATTCCAACCCACCTAAGTAGACAACAACCCAAACAGGTTTAATTTTAAAATACTTTTTGCTCATTATTGTATATAGCTTTAAAGATTTCGCATCATTTTAATTTCTAGGGTTACAAACAAAACTGTTTAAAAGCATGTTCTGCAGTAAGAAGTAGTATTATTGTTTACTTTTTTTTTTATATTTGCATATTTTGTTTTCACCTTCATAGCTTAGAATATCAATGAGAAAATGTTTTACTTCAAATGTGTGATTTTCTTTTCATTAATTGTAATTTAGGTGATTTCAATACTTAAGCAGATTTTTTTAATATGTGCCTGAATTATTTTCAATTTTTCTGATTTTTTCTTTTTAAACTAATAAATTATGTAAGTCATAGTTGTCGATTAAATAAGTTAAAAATTCTTCCCTACACTTTAGTTATCACTCAGAAATCCTTGTTTCTAAATAACTTAGTTTAATTGGTTGTTTCTGTAATTTATTATGACTTGTTTACTTGCATAATTGAGAAAGATTTAACTAATTTGCTACTTACTTCATAGGTAAGCAATTGGACAATGTTTTGTGAGGAGGGATTTCCAAATGCAGTGCAAAGTTTTATTAAAAGTGTACAAGCCAAGAGTTATCCTATTGAAATTCCTATTCAGTTTATACAACTTGAGAAAGAATTAAACATCCCTAAAAAAACTCCAAATTTTATGAAATACTTTAGTAGTAAGAAAAAGGATGTTTTTGTTAATAGAGATGGAGCAAATCTTACATGTGAAGTATATGAGTCAATTGAAGATTCCCTCATCAGTTTTTACAAGCTCCATAACCATTTTGAGTGTGTCTGTGAGAAAGAGCTATCACCTTTAAAAAAGCAAATTTCTTCTGATTTATTAGAAAAATCAGATTTTTGCTGGCCTTTTCTTGTTGGCTTCAATTTGACTGTTGTAGATTTGTTATTATTGAGTATGCTGTTAGAATGTTTGGCTTGGGTAAGTTTTTTTTATTTTATTATTATTATTATTATTATTTTAAACTTAGTTTAAGATTTAACCTACTGCAATGAATCAGAAGATATTAAACTTAAACTAGAAGTTATTGTTAAAAATTTATTTAAATAATGATAATTTTTTATGTTTTTTATTAAAATTTAGGCTATAATATACATTAGATAAAATAATTTTACAAAAAAGTATTTACTTTACATTAGTAAAGTAAATACTTTTTGTTGTTTAACTAAATATTTTTATGTATTATCAATATAGTTACTTAAGCTAAATTAGAAGACAAAATTTGTTAGTAGTTCTGTGTTTTAAAACTTGCAAAGGATCTAGTTTAAACACCTATTCTGTTCTAAATGATCAAGATTTTTTTCAAGTTTGATTTTGAAAGATTAGACTTGTAATGTTTGTCTTCCTCATTCTACCAACAAACTGCAGTCTCTGGATGTGGTTTTTCATGTTCCTCTGAAAATTCTGCATCCAAAGTTTATTAAGAGGTGGCTGTCCAATAACTAATTAAATTGTGAAAATGCACCATTTTCCCTCATTGTTTACTTAACCTATTTTCATGCTGCAACACTTGAAACTTCCACTAATATTTTTTAAAAAAATTGGCTTTTTTAGTTTCATCATCTCTTTTATCTCAATTATCTCTTTATTTTTAAAGTCTTTCAATAATATTGTTTTGTGGGATATGAGGAGTTTAAGCAGGTTAGTAATTAAGGAAAAGGTGATATAATGAATCAAAATAATCTGTATAAATGAGAATTTATGCAGGTTTAATATATGAGAAACAAAATTTTCAGTTATCTAATTTTCCATTTTCAGAGAAGATACTTTGTTACTGGAGTTAAAATCTCTTCATGACATCAATAAAGTCCTGCATGGAGAAACAACTAAAATAACTATATTCAAAGTCCACCATTGAATGCAAAGACCACCCAAGATCATCTCCAAATCTGAGATAAAAACAAGGAAAGGTTTTTTGATTTTCATTGATACTGAGGACTTGCTGAGGGACTTATTATAATTCACACGTTCACAAATGCTTCAAATGTTGTCAAAAAATGTGTTCATGTTTAAGCATCAAGAATTTATTGTTCTATGCATTTACAATATCAAAATCAATTTTCACAAAAATACAACCTTGGCTCAGTAGACAGATATGTGGGTATTAGTTCTTGGTAAGATTTAGTAACACGTACAAGTGAAATTCTTGGGTTCTTATAATAAAGATAATTCTTTTTTCAGCTGGATGTCTTTTGATCAAATTTAAATGTAAATTCAAGAGTACATGCTCCTAAATGGAAGATATTATATTACTATTATACTTTTATGCTGAAATTTGATATTCAGCTATATTTTAGGATGATGAATCCATGAGAAGTACCAAAACTAGTTGTTGATTACTAAGTCAGCAAGGAAGCTGGACTCTGTAGATTTTGAGTTTCTTGTTTTTTGTTTTGGATGAGAAGTTTTTTTTTTAATAATAATCAACAAACAAACAACACAAAAACAATTTGAGAAACTTATATTATTACAGAAAGAAATCCTCAAGCAGTTTGACAAAATATATCTTTATTTAACAAAATATATCTTTACTTTTTTATAAACAAGTAAAGATATATTTGTTTTTTCAAGTACTCATTGTTATTTACCACCTTATATCACTGTATATTTATTACCACCTTATATCACTGTACTTTTTTTTTTCTTTGTTTCCTTGGGTGTGGTATGTCAGGCCAAATGATAATTTAATGTTAGAGAATTTTGTTAACAAAGATAAACTTTGCTAAATAAGCATGTTCATACCATGGTATAAATGTGTAAATTTTTTATTATCAGATGTTTTTCTTGAATTTTTAAGGAATTTCTCTACCTTTGAAGTTTATGAATGATAGACAGATAGTATTTGGTTCTTACAGTTTCTTATAGATAGGTTAATGAAGTTTTCAAACAAAATGATAGTAACAAATTTGCGAAGAGTAAAATTGTTTTTAAAAAATGTTTTCATAATCTGATGTTTTTATAAATAATTTGGAACAAAAACTTAAAAAGTATTTATCATTTGAACTGATAGAAGTCAGTGATGGTTAAATATTAGAATCAAAAATAATTAAAAATATTATTAGTTTTAAGATATTTTTGATTATATTTAGATTCCATGTTTGACAGTAGCAAAAGAATTCTTCTCTAAATTGCCAAGCATACACAAGTGGCTTCTTAGATGCACTTCTTACATATACTACAAACATGTCATTGATTATGTTCATGAAATGTGGCAAAAAAAAAGCTTTAAAGGTTGCAACACTAACCAAGGACAATATTTCATTTATCCTATTGCTCCTGATGTTAAACATGGTAAAAAAATCTTTTTGATTACTTTTTCTTTTCTCATAACTTATTTGTTTAATTTTAAATTATTATAAAAGTTTTTGTAGTTTTAACTTTTTTTAAAGGTTATTACTTATTACTTCATATTTTTCAGTTACATTTGAGGTAAAGTCAATCAACCCAAAACAAATGCATTTTAAAATCATAAAAAACTTGCCACTTATATTTGACTCTTTAAAATCAAACTGCATTAACCCAGAGTTTGAAACATTTACAAGTCAACCTATTGATTGGAATAATATGCCAGCAGAGTTGAACCCTTTAAAAGGTTGTTTTTTTGTTTAATTTACTTTTTTTTGTTTGTTTTTAATTAAAAGAATTATTTTTAAAAACTGATAATTCATCCTCTTTGATTTTAATTGTATATTAAAAATTTTGTTACATCATTTCCATCTCCTTCCTCATTCCCACATCATGGCCTACTATATTAAACAGCTATGTTTCATTTTGGAGGCCGATTCTAAGAGGCCTATTTATAAAAAAGATGGCTGCACAATTACAGAGAAAAAACATATATCTCATCTGAACAAAATATAATATTACGAGTACAAATAAAAAAATATAATATTACGAGTACAAACAAAAAAATATAATATTACGAGTACAAATAACAAAATATAATATTACGAGTACAAATAAAAAAATATATTACGAGTACAAATAAAAAAATATAATATTACGAGTACAAACAAAAAAATATAATATTACGAGTACAAATAAAAAAGGTATTCACAGAAAACTGGCATTTTGTGTTTTCATACAAGTGATTTATGTATACGTCACCACAAAATTAACGCACCACTAATACATTTCGATTTATTTTAATTGTCATCAATATTATCATATATTTTGACAAACATTAAGAATAAAACACATGAGCACAATTATTTTGATGGTAATAATAAAATTGACTTTGAAGATGGTGAAAAAAAAAACTAAAATCAAAAATATGGTTTGTTTAACAAAATAAAGTTAAATGATTATTTTTGTTATGCACACTTATACAGCTTAAAATGAAACATTTTTGACTTATCAATAACTAGTGTTACTACCTCTTAATGTTATCACAGCCTGACAGCGCCGTGGCATACTTTCAATTAGAGATGTAATCGTTTCTTCCCACACGCAGATAAGACTTTGTCGCAGCTCGTCTAGGCTGTTAGGTGGTGGATGCTGGCTTCTAACGCGGTGTCGCATTATGTCCTAAAGATGCTCTATTGGGTTCATATCTGAACTGCAAGCTGGCCACTCCACAACTTGAATATTAACATTATTTAAGTATTTAGTAACAATATGTGCCGTATGTGGTCTAGAATTATCCTGCATAAGAAGGAATCCATCTCCAATGTACGGTGCAAAAGATACCACAAAAGGTTCTAAAATATCTGCTATGTATCGTTGAAAAGTCAGACGTCCACCATCAACAATAAAAAGCTCTGTGCGAGCTGTTAAAGATACTCCGCCCCATACCATTAATTAGCCGCCCTCATATAAAGTGGTTTCTCAAATGTTACAAGGAAAATATCTTTCATTTGTTCTTCTGTACACTCGGCGGCGGCGATCAGAACTTACAAGGCAAAATCTTGACTCATCTATAAATAAGACCTGTTCCCAATCATGTATTTCCCAATTCATATGCCTCTTTGCAAAAGCCAGTCTGTTTCTTCGGTTGTCTACAGACATTCTGGGACCAATAGCTGTTGCCCGAGGTTGTAAATTTAAAGCACGAAGTCTTCGTATGGTATCTTGACTAACAGCAGTTCCATGAACCTCAGTAAGTGGTATTTGGAGACTTCGTGCAGTAGTGAACCGTTTTCTCAGTGTTCGAAGCATTAAAAATCGGTCCTCCACGGCATTGGTAGCTCGTGGTCTGCCTTGGCCAACTCATCTTACGTGATAATTGGTCTCTACAAACCTTTATAGAACCTCACCGACTGTTGTATGAGACATTCCAAATCTTCTACCAAGATAGCGATTTGTTAATCCTTCATCGGACAAAGTAACAGTTGCAACACATTCATCACGACTTAAATTTCGTCTAGAACGCGCATTGCTCAAATGACAGTTATCTTTTCTACTGTTAAAAGAATTTAAAAGCATTACATACTTTTCTTTTAGAAGTCAGGTTTAATTACAGCAAAATATGGTACTTATGAAAAGCTGTTATAATTTCGAAATTAACTAGGGGAAACGGAATAAAACCTACAAAAGGCATACCAATAAACACTACTATCATCTTTGTAAATGATAAATCCGGGAATTACATAATATTTTTTAAAATAAGTCAGAATTTATGAGTGGTGCGTTAATTTTGCTGTTAAGTGTATTTAAAAACATACACCTTGTACAGAAAATTTAAACACAATTTTTTAAACGTGTATAATTCTTTTAAGAAACGATAACCCGATACGAGATGTGGTCCGCATTTTTGCGTTTAGTATATTACTAATGGTTTAATTTTACAATTTAGAGAAGTAAAAAGTTGTAAGGATATCATAAAGGAGGTGGAGGGTGATGAGAAAATTAACGGGGTTATTAAACCCTTTCAATTTTTCGAAATAAAGCTTAAACGCACTTTGATAGGAAAACTCGTAACTCTCGTTAATTGATAGATTCTTTTCTTGCAGTCTTTTGCATTTTCATCACTCAACAGCCTGCTAGTGGTAGGATATTGTATTTGCATTCTTATTCTGATTTTATTTCGCATAAAGACTGCGTCTACAAATTGATTCGAACCTTATGAAATTTTCAATTTATAAAACTTTGTCAAAAGATCATATTTTCATAGGTAAAAGAGCTGTCTCATCGAAAACCAAATGGTAAGTCATTGGCATGCATTAAGTAAAAATTAGCAATAGACAAATCGGCAGACGCTTAAATGTTTCTGAATTTAGCGTTCGCACAACAATAAAAAATTATTTATCGACTGGTTGTGTCAATGATAAACTTCGTATTGGGCGTCCAAAAAAACTGTCAGCTCGCGATGAAAACATGCTTTTACATGCTAAAAAGATGCAGCTTTGAGTATAGAAATCAATAGTTCGCTTGTAGATAAAACAGTCGTACGACATTAAGTTATTACGCAAAAAAGAATTAAATTCATTTCATGCTGTAAGAGAGTCTATGTTGACATTAACTGATCACTAAAAACAAAAAAAATGGTGCAAAGAATGTTTAAATGATTTGTTCGTCGCAAAAATAAGGAAAAATATTTGTAGCAACACATAGCCGTATTCAAAAAGGTGGTAATCAGGCTTAGGCGTTGGCTGTCATAAAATATACGAAGGAAGATTGAACCAGTATGGGTAATGTGAAATTTTGGAAAATTCGCTCATCCTTAGCCGCAATTTATTCCAGGCTGATCAAAACTGGTTATTTCAATGAGACAATTCTCTATGTCATACAGCGCATTCAATCACCAATTATTTCGTTGAAAGTAATATTCGACTCATGACTTGGCCAGCATGATCACCTGACTTAAACCTGATCGAAATTTGATGGATTATCAGCTGACAAAAAAGCAATTAACTAGTCACGAATTGCTTAAAGAAGGTTTGACAAAGTTATAGTTTCTGGAATACCAATCAAGATGATTGAAAATCCTATTGAATCAATGGCAAGGCGATTACAAGCATGTATCAAAAACAACGAGGGTCATTTCCCATATTAATGTATTTCTATATAAAAAATTAGTAAGTGCGTTAAAACTTTATTGCACTTTCTTCTCGTTAATTTTTTTTATTAGTTGTGTTTAATATTTCATTTCACAAAAGATTTTGTTTTCTTTTTTCAAAGTTGTGTTTTTTTCTCTTAATAAATGGTTAAGAAAAAAAAGAAAAAGAAAAATACATGGACCCTGCATTGGAATTTCTCTTTGTACCAAGTCCAAATTTACCATAACTTAAAAAATAATAAGTGCATTTGACTTTCTGTACAAGATGTATATATCTATGTATATTATAAATATTTGTATCTATTATATGTTTATATTTGTACATCATACATTTAATTTGGCAACAACATTGAGAATTTAGAAAGAAATCAAAGGTTTAGATTTATGTTCTTTGTATGTTTTTATCTATTTTTATGTTATCTACTTATAATGTTGGTTTTTTTTAATTTGATTTTTCTACTTTATTTTGTCCGCCTTTAAAACTTTAAGTAATATTTTTTATGTTTTCAATTTCAAAATTATCAATAGTTTTCTAACTTTTAAATGTTTTTCAAATAAACAACCAAAAAGTAAATTGTTAATTTTTATGCTCTGTCATTCATAACACTCAATCCAGGAACAATCTGCCGATTTGCCTCAAAGACACTATCCTGGCTCTGCAAATTAGGATCATTTTTCAGCCAGTCTGATGCGAGGATTTCAAAAAACGTCATGTTCAGTAACAAAGTTTACTGGGTTTTAGTGATGCAATATTGTTTTCCTTGGTCTATGGTTGTTTAGGATGATTTTCAACATTTGTTTTGATGGATGATTTCAACATTGATCTTTAGGACGATTTTCAACGTTTGTTTTGATCGCCTGAACCATTTCAGCCTTGGTAGCTGCACATATTCTGTCATCAAAAAAATTGAAAGCAATTAGTTCTTCGCTCAAATACCATGTATGACGACACAATGTCTTATTGCCATATTCGCATTTGCATATTCGAATTGATTTATAAAATTCTAGCATTTCAAAGCACTTGAGATCATTAAGTGGAGCTTGAATGGTTTGCGATGCTATAAACTATTGATTGGATATACACAAAACAGGTGAAAATGTTAAATGAACGAACTATATTTGTCTTTCGATCAGTCATTCGAAATTGGGGCCAGAAGAGAAAAAGCTTAAACGAATAGATCGCCTTAGCTATCCATCTAGCCCGATATATTGCACCGGGTGCCACCAGATGGGTGCCTCTAGGTGGCATATGTCCCAAATAGATTAGTTGTAATTCAGCTCTCTATAGTCATCACGAGACTGACTGCAAACATGACACAGCAAATTCAGCAGCCTCTTTTATCATTACTATGTTGTTGTTGAAAATTTTCGTTGTTTTTTCGTTTGATATACCATCTGGAATTATGTCATGAACCATCAATCGCCATGCTCCTTGGAATCTTTTAAACAACAAAGTATCAGATCCAGCAGATGGTCCAGCCAAGGAGTTGAATACGTCTCCGAGAACGACCTCATATATGTGATGGCGACATGCTAGATATAATAAAATCTTTTAGTCAATTAGAACAGCTGCACTGGCTCAAATTCCAGAGTTACTGGCAGTGGTGTCAAATGACAGCGCTTTCACATTTTCAACTAAGTGCTAGTTGTTGATTGCTACGACCACCGCATTTGCTATTGCTTCTCCTGTGCCATTAGGGAGCTGAGGCACATGCAAAAGATGTTTAACACCTCGACTGGAAACAAGGATGGTAAACGGCCCACTTTTTCATGGTTTCCAGAAATATCTAGAAGTAATTTTCCATCCCAATGAACATATTTTCGGTTTGATTTAACTTTATTTAGTACAACACGTGACATATGCTGGTATAAAATATTTTAACTGATATCTGAAGACAGAGTGCTTTTTTTTGGCTTAGTGGCTGTGCTAGCACGAAGGTTCAAAATTTGTGTTGTCATGTGATACCCCTTAATTTTGGAATATTTTAAATATATTTTTCACAATAGTTTCTATGATCAAAAGGAACATTACTAAGGATGTTTTAAAATTACATTTTCACATATTGCAATGTCATTTGCTTTTTTGCGCAAATAGGCCTCTTAGAATCGGCCTCTTAGAATCGGCCTCTAAAATGTAACATATACGGCCGTGTAATATAGTAGGTCATGCCCACAGTACAAAGAAATTCTAAGTAAATTATGTTTCTGCCATCTTTTCACTTTACATTATTTTAACTTTTTAAACTTTTACTTATAAAAACATTGTATACTCAACAAATCTTTCGATTTACGTTTAATTTTGCATTTAGCACAATGTAATTTCAATTAAAAGAAGATTTCTTTAATTAATAGGGGATTTACGTTTAATTTTGCATTTAGCACAATGTAATTTCAATTAAAAGAAGATTTCTTTAATTAATAGGGGATTTAGATCCTGGAAGAGCACTGCGCAAAAGACAACAAATCGAGAATATGATTTCGTTGCTTGGAACTATTTTAAAAAGTGGTGATAGAGTGGTAGACTTTTGTTCTGGTGGTGGCCACCTGGGAATTGTTGTAGCATTCTTAAGAAGGGATTGCAATGTAAGATTAATTATTATTCCGTGAAAAAGTTTAATTACTATCCCGTTAAAAAATTTTATTCTGGGATTTTATAAAAATGTAAATTTATTTAAGAATATAAATTTAAATAGGGGAACCCGGGGTAAGACGGGATACTGGGGCAAGACGGGATTATGAATTTGCGCTACATCAGCTGCATGTTTTGGAAAAGGCAAGGTACCAGACTGTGAAATTTTGATCACGTGATGTTTTGACTACAACGAGAATGAAAGTTTTAAACGCATTGAAAAAATATTAGAAAAAGTTTAATTTTTAGATGTTTGATGTAAAATGCGATGAAACTGATAAAAATATATAAAATATAAAGAAGTAAGTTTTCGCTGAACCTGCAACTCGTTACTTTAATGCTGACTTATATGACTAAATTTGTGATAAATTAATCGAGCTTAAACGGCATTTGTTACTGAAAACATTGCTAACTTATCATCACACCAGTTGGGGCAAGATGGTATAAGTGTATCCCATCTTGCCCCATGCACTATATATTTACATAGTTTACCACTTTCTGAAATTCACTTTCTGTGCTTTTTTCTTTTGCATATGCTAAATAAATAAATACTTTTGCCTTCTGGGCAATAGGTTATAGCAATATGCCCATACGTAGCATACTTTTATATGCCAATAGAGATTAAATTTGGCACTCATTTCAATTTTTTTCACTTTTATTAATTTAATGTAATTTAGCATCATTTTTATTCATGGGATTTCTGTCACTCCATCGTGCCCTGGTGATTGGGGTAAGATGGGATGGGTATCCCATCAATATGGCAAAGGTCCTGAAAATCCCATCTTGCCCCAGGTATAGGGGTAAGATGGGATGGGTATCCCATCTTACCCCTATACCTGGGGCAAGATGGGATTTTCAGGACCTTTGCCATATTGAAGCTAGCCATCATGGTGGATGATATATTACTATTTTACTACGGAATCATACAGGATATACATATGGCTTCATGATCAGTAAAATAGGGGGAAATATATAGGTGTCTTCGTATCCCAATCTGACTGTTTTGCTTAAGTATCCTGTCTTACCCCGGGTTCCCCTATTTTTTGTTACATTTTCCTTTGTTTTTTTTTTAATTTGAAAATAGCAATTTGAAAATAGAAACACATAAATTTTCTTACGTTCGTTTGTTTATTGTAATTTATATATTGTTGATTATTTTTTTAAAAAAAAATAAAATTTATAACTATTTTAATATTGTAGTTTATAATATTTAGCCTCGATTGTAGGTTGTTATGATAGAGAATAAAGAGGAGTCAATAGAACGCGCAAAATCACGTATAGAAATGTTGAAACTTACAAATGTTTCTTTATTGTTATCTAATCTGGAATATTTTGACGAGCCTTTCGATGTTGGTATGACGCTTCACGCTTGTGGCTCTGCTACAGATCTTGTGCTTGATATGTGTTTTAAAAACAAGTTAGTTACAGATTTTTTTTTCTTCTGCTATCTAAATTATTATCTAATGATTTATTATTAATGCAACGTTATTGTTGACGATCTGCATGCTATCCAAAGCGTATTATCTTTTTATCGAGCCAGTTGTTGCTACGACTGTCGACAAATATATGACGTGAAAAGACAATGGATTTAATTACAATATTCTTAAAACTAGTCCGTCTAATATTGATTTTTAATTGTTCAAAGTCAAGATGGAAAATCATGCCATCTTGACTTTGAACAATAAAGTTGAACAGTGAGGTTATGTTGACTGAAAGAAAAGAAACTGCTGTAGGCGAAGAAGAAGAAAAAAAAATAATAAGGTTGGAAAATAAAGAGCACTATTCAAGTGGTAGAATACGGCACTACTACTGCCAACCTATTTATTTAGATTGACTATATGTGTTGGCGTATTAACATGCACAGATATAAGATAACGTAATGAATTTCTTACATTCCGTATATTTAGATTTGAAAAAAAAGTTGGGTGATGCGACTTTTTTATTTTATTTTTTATTTTTTCTAACTCAGTAGACTCAAAAACTTAGAATCGATAATGGTTAAAAGTTTTTTTTTTCGCTGGCCTGTGTAATTAACCGTGTTTGACTTTTGCTTTCAAAACCTTTGAAGCTAAAAATTCGTTCCTTTCGTATATATAAAGCCTGGGGTTAGTGTTATGAAACAAACACGTGCTTATTTACGCAAATTTTCTCGTACTTCGCAAAAGAAAAAAATCAAAATCACAGTCAGTTCTTAAAAATTAAAGGTGTAGGTAATTAAGAGTTAGTGATTTTTTTCTATAATCACGAAGATATATTTAAAGTATAAAAATTTTTACGTTTTCAAGAAGTTCGTGGTGCTACGAAAGCGTGAGTATACTAGTATTAACCCCTGAACACTGAAACTTTTCATAAACTTGTACAGCTATTTTAAAGTGGTTTATTTTAGGGCTTCTTTTGTTGTGTCTCCTTGTTGCTATGGAAGTATTCGACCCACGGGAAAGATAATTTACCCAAAAAGTGAAGCATTTTCTTGTCTTACAGAGGAACAATATTTTTTACTAGCACGCTCTGCTGATCAAACGTCATCGGACTGTGAAAACCAATATAATAAACAAGGCAAAAGGGGAATGTTACTGATTGATCACGATCGAGCTCTTAATGCGCAATCGAGAGGTTCATATAAAACACACATTTATTTGATGATGCCAGAAAGCTGTTCACCGAAAAATAACATACTGGTTGGTATTATCACTAGTGAAAGCTCTGATACTGTTAGTTCAATTATAGTCTAGAGTACTTAATGTATTTTTTAGTATCACTGAACCAATTGATAAGGATACTCGTTTATTTATGTTATCGACATTTTTTGTTTTACTTGTTTTAAAAACTTTTGTGCTAACATAAAACATCTAATTTCTGTAGATATTTCAAAAGAATTGTTGGATAACATAAGGACGTGTATGTTAAAATGATTTAGTATTGCACACATAAAAGGTTTAGGCTTCGAGAATTATTACTTTAAGTATACCAGCAGTTGAAGTCTTGGAAATGAAGTTTCATAGTTGTAGAGTAGTCCTGGGAATGAAGTTTCTTAGTAAAATACATTAAGGCGTCGCTAGCAATTAACGTTAGTTAGAATTTCAGGATTTGCATAACAATACGGAATGCTGTTGTCAATGACAATGACTGTTTGGTAAATTGGTTCAAGATTTAAATTTATATTCAAGACAATATTCATAAAATTTGCGACCTAACTCGCATTCGAGGAATTTCTCATTTGTAATTAATTCACCGTCATTTTAACCTTGACCTATTAATTGCAACACTAAAAATATATTAGTAATTGGTGCGCTTTTTATTTACAATCGTTTTGTGGTACAGTAATGTTGCTATTCATTTTACCACATCTGCCTCAATTCATTTTTTAAAATATATTTGTTAAAAATAAATCTAAATTAATTAATAAACATTTACCAGAATGAAATAATTTCGTTAAATGACCTGTCTTCTTTATTATTTTTATTTTCACATATACAATAACGGCTCCAATT
Organism: Hydra viridissima; assembly: GCF_058129835.1. Classification (NCBI taxonomy): domain Eukaryota; kingdom Metazoa; phylum Cnidaria; class Hydrozoa; order Anthoathecata; family Hydridae; genus Hydra; species Hydra viridissima. Next base: position 23,151,044 of record NW_028324301.1, on the reverse strand, counting down.
ACCAGACTGCATAAACAAAGATCAACCCTAATACCCCTGACCTTTAACAGATTTTTGCACTAAAATTTGACAAAACGAGATAAAATGATAACAGAATGGTAATGTCAAACTTTTATTGAAATTTTAATGTTTTTAACAAAACTTTTCTAATATGTAATGTTTCTAATATATAAATAATATTTATATAACTTTGGATTTATGCTCTGTTTACACAGCCATAAAGGTAGAAAAAGTTAAAAATATTTCAACTTGATCAATTTTAATAAAATCAATTATAAATTGATTCAAATACAAAATAAAGCTATAAGAAAATGCGATGTAAAAATAAATATGAAGAAAAAGTATTTACAGGACATAAAAATTATATTATTTGAAAGGAGAAAAAAAATGCACCAATTTTGATTGGTTAAGCTTCAGTAATTTCTTTCATAACCCATTTTTTTGGAAGGGCATGTAATGACATGTAATGTTTTTTGCTGCATTTAAACCCAATGAATTTCTGGATTATTTGAGACTTGTGGTTTCGTCGTATTTAAACTCACTTTATTGCGAAGACCATTAATAGGCAGCATCTGCTTTTGGTTAGGTTTGGCAATTTGATTAAACTGTTTGGATTGGTTCATAAAGTTCAACTGATTCGAGAGATTTGATGATACCTAAAAAAAAGAATATAATTTTAAGAACTTTATGGTTTATTTGTGTATTATTAATTTTTACCTAATTTTTATTTCACCCACACGGAGCTCTTTATGTTTCGTTTGAATTTACAAGATTTTTAACTTTTTGTTTTGAGTAATCACTTAGCATTAATTTTAAAAAAATTAAAGCCCAATTGCTTTGTGATCAGAATTACTTAGTAACATTAAAGGTTATAAAACATTAAATATTTGGCATGTTCAAAAAGTCTTAGGAATTTACCAATATCTTTTACTACGTGATAATAACATAAGAAAATGAGTTATTTCCATGTAATCTAGTCTTCATCACACCTTATTACATCTTGAAAATAGTCATACCAAACGTTGTAGCTTCATTTGAAATCGACCAGATGGTAGTGACCTGAACCACTGCAGTGCGGCTTCATTAATTTTTTCTACACACGTAAAATCATGTTGTCGTAGAGACTTCTTCGAATTTTTAAACACCCACCTGTCCCATTGGTCTAGATCAGAGCTAAAGGCCGATTGACTGATCAATGTCATATGTCGTTGATTGATTTTACAATTTTTTTTTATTTTAAGTTTGCACAAGAAATTAAGGATATTGGATTAAATATTGGTAAGTTCCTAATACTTTTTGAGCACGCCAATTATAAATATTAACCAACAATATTGATAGGTTTCTAATAAGTATTCACTACGAAATTTACTTTAATTTTTGTTAGCAGAGACAACAAAAGCAAAATAAAACTGTCAAAAAAATAACCTCTTTTCGAGCTTCATCTAATAAGACATCAAAATTTTCTCCGTTTTCAACGAGCCACTGAGGCAGTTCTTCTCGACCTTCTAATTTATTTTCTTCTATTAGATTGTGGATTTCCTTTAAACGTGCTATTTCTTCATTCAATTTTTCCTGTTAAGTAAATAATAATAATAATTATAATTAAAGAAACTTAAGTGACAAGAGCTTTACCTGGAGCCTAAAGGAACACAAAACTATCATCTTTTTTTAATTGGTGAGCAATACTGACCAATGATGAGCTAGCTAACCATAAAGAGCTCAACATGGCTCTCTAATTTTACTTACGAAGTCGTTTTGTTTCTAAAAAAATTTTAACTTTTAAATAAGTAGATCACCTGCTTTGAATAAGCCTCTTGGATTTCAATTTCAAGATCGATAGATGTCATAAAGGGCTGTTCGCAAGGATCTTTCCTTGATATTTTAGGCGTGTTAACTTTAAACTGTAATTTTGTCTCAGGTAATTTATTATGACGAACACTACAACGGCCTATACCCATACGTTCAAAAGGCACTTTACAATGAACATCCGTACAATCAGACGCACTATTACGATAGTTTGAATCCTGAGCAAGACGCTCCTGCTCTTCTGACAAAGACCGTGAGTGGGTTAGAAGACGAGAAATAGGCAAGCTCTCTACTGAATGCTGTAAAGAACCTTTATTTAGAAAAAAATTCTCTTGCCAAGAGTTTGATCTCTTTACGTAGGGATTATAATCAATAAAATCGGTATCCATGGCGTTTCGAGGAAGCGCACTCAAACGTTGCTGAACACTTTCTAATGACACAGATGAAATTGATCGATCCAGATTTGTCTCCTCTTTCATGAACGACGAACTTAACAGATTATACCATTTCATTGCAATAAATTCATTGCAATCGAAATCGGCTAAGCTAATTTGCACTCCACCCTATTTAATAGAGAGAATAAGAACTTTGATAAAATGAAATATAATAAGAATATATACACAAAAAAAAAAATTCACTAAATACCAAGCTTTCTTCAGTGGCACTGCCTTCCAGATTTCCACATAATTCCAATTGGAGTGTTTTATTAGATAACTTGGTGCGATCGATTTTAAAAGAAAATTGTTCTTTAAAATTTTGTTCATCAGAGAGGTTTGACTTAATAGTACGAAATTGCAACCTGTTGCTACTTGGTAAAAGTCGTCCTCTAACAAAAACATATTTGTAGTTCTTAAAAGAAAGCGCTCGAAAGTTTCTTCCTTTTTCGACAGATATAATTAGTTTTTCGTTTTCGTACTCCAATTCGATGCACACTTGAGCTGTTTCCATGTGTTCATCGCTACAAAATACCCCACTAGAATGATCACTATCTTGACGCATAACAGCATTACCTCTTTCAACGGGACCGTCAAATACACCACTATCGGCAGCAACAGATTCATCGGATATGGCATTTGACACAGTGGTTGGGCCCATAGTGTATTGGTAGTTGTTTAATGGTAGATTAGAATAACTCATGTATGACCTAGCATTTGTAATCCTCATATCGTCTTCCTAAAAAATGTATAATTTAAAATAATTTTACAAATTTAAAGCATGCACAAGGTTTTTACTAACAGACTATGACAAGAAAGAAAAAAGAATTACACTGTTGCCATTATGACTACGTATGTCATTAAAATGAGCGTAAGGTGAAGCAGGTGATGAATGAGAAGCTCTATAGTTAAACGGAGAATAGCAAGTTCTATTCAGACCCTCGGTTGTTTCTCCTTTGCTAGCTAATACACGAGCTTCATAGATAGGTGGGCACGTTGTCGAAGGTAAGTGATATAAATTTGTGTGATTATCATTAACTGGCTCAACATGTTGAATTAATGAATTTAATGATCCTCGAGAACTGTGGGTTCCGGTAGATGCAGATCCTCGACTAGATGTAGATGAAACTGACAAAGTACTGGCAGATAAACTAAAAAACAAAAAGGCATATCTTTAGTAAGTACTAAAGGCTTCAAACTTAAAAATATATAAATCATAATAAAATATTTGAATTCATTAATATCGATTAATAGAAAAAAAAAAATTTAATACTATTTATTCTTGATAAATAAAATAAACCTAAAAAAAAGTCATTAAACTGCTGTTTGCCTCGGAAAGTAAAATTGAACAAAATTTACCTTTTGAGTTTCAGTTCTAACAGATTGGTTTGTCTCGTTTTTTCAGCTAATTGCCGCTTCAGTATCTTTCGTTCTTTTTCCAACTGCATTCTATCATCGATAACCTTTGAAGAAATCTCCCTAGCAGATATCAAATCACGCATCAATATCTCTTTCTCTTCTTCAAGTTGAATCTAAAAAAAATGTGCGGTGAAGCGTTTTAAAACATTTGTATTACTGAAATAGACTTTTTGTAATAAAGTTCAATTTTGTTTTGTGAAATGAAGAAATAAAATTTGTAGAGGAAAAAAATTTTAGAAAAAAAAGTCTCTCACTCGATCTTCCTCAGTACGTATGTAAATTTCAAAACGCCTTATTTCTGAGAGGAGCGCTTCTTTCTCAGCACATAGAACAAGCTTCCTTTGTTGAGGTCCAGTTTCGGACAGCTGTAGACTGTAGTCAATGAATTCAAGTTGCGCGTAAAGCTCACTCATCCGTTGCAAAGCTCTCTGATAATCTTTTCTGAGTCGCCGTTTGTTGGCGAAAATATTTTCTTCGCTTCCTGCATAGAGAGGGAAGTTCCCACTGCCAACACTGTTCAGACTTGTAACAGATCCAAATTTTTGCTGTTAATAAAACGACACACAAAACTAACTGAAAAAACTAAAAAAAAATCCTAAATTTTTTGGATAAACAAAAACAAAAAAAAATCTTAAATGAAAAACTGCAACAACATTTTTCATGCAAGAGGTCATGTTGTCAAATGATAAAATTATTTTCCAGATTTCAAATAGAGAAATAAACTCAGCAAACAAAATGAAAACAAGAAATCTTTCTGGCAATTCATTCGCACCTTTGTTTTGTTAACGTTTACGCAACACAAACAAAAAAAAAGCGAATAAATATAAGGCCGAGATAAAGATCGATGTCAAAGATACACACCAAATTTTCCTACATAAGCTTTTTTGTATGAAACAAAGGATTAGAATTTGGAATTTACCTGACCGCTACTGCTCGAGTATTCGCTCATTTGATATTCGTCGCGCTGCTGCAGCAACTCTTGCAGAATTTTGATCTTTTCCTGCTGGCCTATTAATAGTTTTTCTCGCATGTCTTTCATTTCATTAAGTTTTGCTTGAACAGCATGAACTTGAAACGCACTGTTAGAAGACATTTTCTTGTTGATCTCTTGAAATTTATTTACTCCATTTTGATTAATACGAATCTCGTCAGTAGCTTCACGTAATTCCTTCTTGAGATTATCAACCTAGATTGAGAATCACAACGTACTTTAAATTCCGATTGAGGAAAAACAACCCACAAAGGAATTCAAAAATCAGAGGCGTTCAAGAAAAAACATTCGTCGTGTTTCTTACTCTTTCTCTTGCTATTTGTATATCCTCTTTAAGTTGCGCCGAATTATACTTCAAGGATGGCTCCATTCCATCAAAGTTTTCACAAGTTTCAAACTCCTTTGTTAAATATTTGAACTAAATTTCAAAATAAAAAAAAAAAATAAAACGATTAATATTGCGTGGTAGTTTTTTTTTTTTTTTTTTTGTTAATGCTTTCTTCACATTATTTCATTCTCATAAATAGATATATCAAGAATGTTCCCACAATACGGAAATCGGAATATAGAACCTTGAGAATTAGGTTGCAGAAACTAGTTTTATGCATCTTGAATTATAAAGAAAGTTAAATTTCGTTACTATTTATTGCATACATTAAAATTAATCGAATTTTTCAAATTTCACTCAGATAGGACTGAGAGAGTTTATAGAGATTTTTATTTGAAACAATATATTAGAATTGAACGACGAGAATTTGAAGTTCATAGTTTCTTCAGAGAGAGCTACTGCGAAAAATAACTGCCAGCGATAAATATGACTAGTAATTTAAGTAATATGTAGAAATAACACTGCGTTACCTTTTTATGAAAAATGTGCGAGCGTCAATTCGATAAAATAATACTTTGATTCTGATTTTAACTTCAAAACAAACTTATTTTACATGACGCTTTGCGAACTATCATTTCCATCTTAAGTTGACAAATTCTATTCGAACCACATTAACATTCCAAGCATACTTCAAAGAATTTAAGATATCGCTTTATTAGCAATAAAAATGAAAGGCTAAGACTTTTACAAACAGAGGTTTGCAAAAGAGATTTTTATAACTCTTCCTAATGTTTCGGGCTTTTAGAATTAATTTAAAGACAAATTCTCAATAAAAAATAGATAAATAAAAACTTAAAACGAAAAAAGTTATCAACAGTTTTATAAAAAGTCAAAAAATCTCCCAACCAGATTAATGTGGGTTTAATAACGAAAACATGGACTAAAACTTTTTAAAAGTAATAACTTTTTAAAGCTAATAACATAAAAATTAAATGAACGTAAACTTAACAAACCTTCAGTAAAAAAAATAAAAAATATATTTGCGCGGATAGTTCAACGGAACTGATTGGTAGAGAGAAAACTTTTGTCGACAAATAAGCGGCAAGATAATAAAGTTACGTTATTAGCTAAGTATAACTAAATCAAACAAGATCAACAACACGTACGACAACAGCTGCGTTATCAACATTTTTGAAATACACCAGACTTTAAGAATTCATTAAACATTGTTAAAGGCTCTTAATAAGGCAATTTAACACCAAGCAGAAATGCAACGAAATAATAACTTTAAATATAACTCTTTAATACCAAGGTAATCACAAGTATTTAAATTGCTTAATTATTTCGTAATAGTTGGGTTGTTTTAACAACCTGCATTTCGATAAAGCATTCCAAAATGGTACCCCACTTCAACAGGCGCTATTCTTTCAGCTGGAGATCTTGTTATCTAACGCTTTAATATTTAAATGTGATAAAAACAACCTCGTAAATATGCGACATGAAAAAACTTGCAAAGAGATAAAAATATTTATGAAAATTAATTCACTCGTCGCTCAGCTTTAAAGAGAAACGTAAAATATAAAAAAGAAAACCCTTTCAGTCCGAAATGGACTGTCTGCACATGAAGCGAGCTGGTGGTCGTAGATCTTATTGTTTTTAAAAAATACATGGAAATTAGTTTGTGCTGAATGAAAAGCGAGTCAATTCGCTCGCGTGTGCTCTCGACTTAACACACACACACACACACATCTTGGCTACGCAAGGCGAGCTAAACTTTGTAAATTTCTTTTGAGCAGTAATAACTTGGCAAAGCGAGCTAGTCCATCATCCCTAGCCAACCTGCTTCATACGAACAGCTCTTAAGAAGAAAATGTCTGCTACACTTACTTAAATGGCACCAGTCTTTTTTCTTTTGAACGATTGAATTTTTTAATATTAGCCTACTTACATTAATTGGAAGTCAAAGAAGTTCAAAAATTTGAAGAATCCTCAGTGACAGGATATAATGCCATTCATTATCTAAGCTTTATTCTAAAGCGATTATTTAAGGAAATATTGTAGAAGTCATAATTAAAACAGCAATGTAGAAGCTTCATTTCCATAGTTACTGACGGCAATACTACTATGGTTACAAAAGATTGAGCATCTACTGGTATTGTTACAATGGCATCTAACATTTTATTTAATTAAAATATATTAGTAAAGTTAATAATGCATTCATAGATAAAGTAACACAAATGCCAACGAGTTTAAAGTTTCATGTTATTTATACTGGTTGGTATTAGTCCTAGCGTTTACAAACGAACTTATACGACTTTACAACATTCTAATGACTGAAATATTCATTTCCGCTGCATAAATACTCTCAAAAAGTTAACTAGTATCACGCGTTTCCTGCTAAAGTTCCCTCTTTCATGACATATAAAGTCTTAAAAAAAAAAATCTTATTTTTTGCGAGTTTGCGTGCTTTCATTAAAACGTTTTTTTTTGCTAAATTCTAATTAATTAGCACTAATTTCATAAAAAAGAAAAAGGTATTTTTTTTCTGTGTGAATTATTTGCAAAATACTTTTAAAAAAAAACAAATTCTTTGTATCAACATAATTTTGTAAAAGAAAAAACTGAAAAATCTTTTTAGATTATCTTTAGATAATCACAAATCATTTCTCTGGGACACGCGATCGTTATTATATTTAAACACAAGCTGATCAGCCTGATAATTCATGCAAATTGTTTTTATTATTGTATCATTTACAGGAATAAATATTTGTTGTAACGTTTTGTGAGAAACCTGATTTTGAAGTCTTTTTTCAGAAGTATTTGCAACTTAAAATATAAATAGTAACCAGCCAAATTCAACTCTGTCAAAAATAATGCAACCGGTACTTTTTTACCAAATATTATGTAAATAGATATTAATGATGGATATCCGCTACTTAATAAAAAGAGGGAAAAAAATTTACATCAGTGATATCAAGCCAAATGTAAACCAACCAGAAGCATTATTTGAGTAAATAGTTTTTAAAGCATCCTTTACAGCAGATAATTTTTTTTTTTACCAAACATCAAAGAAACAATGAAATACGTTTCATTACATAATATTGGCTCTTACAACATAGTAAACAAGCTTTATTTAGAAATATGAAAAGAATGACTTTTGATTGACTTTATAAACAGACCTTTTTAAAACCATGAAAACAATGTGTGTGCGTATTGACATAACTGCCTTTAGTTACGAAGAAAAATTAATAAAAAATTGCATTTTATACCCCATAACAATTTTGGCAACTCAAATGGTTTAAATTAATAAATGTATATTTGAGTACATTTCTAAATACTTCTATTAATTCCAAGATCTTTTTTCAAAGAAAAATTTAAAAGAATCCTTGTCGAAATAATTGACATAAACGCATGAATGAATGAATCAGAGAATTATAGAAGTTTTATAGATTAACCTGCAGTTCCTTTTTTGTGTGTTTTAGATATTTCCTCAACATTTTCTGTTGTTCCTCGTGCCACTGCTGACGAGGATCTTCATATTGATTTTTTTCTGTGAAAACAAGGAAAAAAGTTATTCTTAAGAAAAGGTTTATTAAAAAAAAAACGATGTTTATTAGTTATTAGATAAAATGTTTTCTTTTGTTAATAATAATAACAGAAGCAAAAACATGTTCTAACAGGTACTGAAAAGATTTAAAAGAATAAATGGCTAAAATGAGTATATCTTCATAAAGAATTAATCTCCCTACACTTTTAATTGAAATGTATCAGTGAGAGTGTATGGCGGAGAAGATTAGGACAATCCTTACTTTCTTTTACATCTGACGTCACTAAAAATTAAATTTTCACTTGGTACTTAAAAATCAAATTTTTAGTGAATGCGCCAGAAAACACAAACCGTTATTTTCTCATAACCCTTTGCAATAAAGAAAAAATTTACCAGCAAAATTTTAATGTATTTTTATTTAGTGCAAAAATTGCAAAACTATAAATTATTCGAGCCACTATAATTCGAGCAATTATTATTTGAGCTATTATTATCATTAAAAAAGCTGATAGAAAAAACTTTAGCAACCGAAGATATTGAAAACATCAAGCAACCTAATGTGATGCTAACTCACATCATTAATTTGTTTAGATTTGTATTTAAGTGGTTTCTCTTTACAAAACAACAATTTTGAAAATAGAGACATATTACCAAAAAACCACAACAAAACACTATAACAAAAGAAAGGTGTAAATAAAAGTCATAAAAAATTTTTGTGTGCAACTTCACTGAAGGAAAAAAATATATATCTTTTTTGAAAATAGATCAATACGCAAAAAAAATCTGTATATTTAATAAATTGTAAGTTAGAGAATATGGACAACTTTTAATAAAAATTTGGGAAAAAATTCCATATTGGAGAATATCAAAAGATTATTTAATTAAAACCAAACTAGCGACTTATTGTGATTTTTTGTTTAATCCAAATCAACCTGATGACTGATTTTTTTTTTTTTTTGCAATCTTTAACCCTGTTAAAATAATTTTAAATAATTTAATAAAGAAATAAAACTTTCATACTCAAAAAAAAATGTTTGAAAAAAAAATGTTTAAAGGTTACTGCTTTAAAAAGTATTGAATTTATCATGTTATAGTTTTATCAACATTTTAATTACAGTATCAAAAATAGGTCCTAAAGATTTAAATGAACTGCCTACATATTGTATTAAGGGTACTTATCATCTCCAAAAGAGTTACAGCTAGACCTGTAATTCAGCACATGTTAAACATATAGCCATAAATTTCGACAAAAACCTTACAGACCTTTCCATTAGTTAAATAATAGAGGACCAAGATTTTTGGACAAGAATATTAGGGACCAAACAAATTCACGGCTAAAAAAAAAAAAAAAAAAAAAGAAAACCACAAAATCCAACTATCTTATTAAGGCTTCTTACAAAGTATGTGACGTTTTGTTGCTATGCTTTTTGTGGTTTTCTTTTTTTTTTTTTTGCCTTGAATTTGAATTTGGTTGGCCCCTAATGAATACGTTTCAAACTTTAGAGCCCATTAACTAACTTCTAAATCGCTAACATAAAAAAAGTATGACTATATTTTACTACAATATATGTATAAATTTATATATATATATATATAGTTTGCAAATACATATACAGTTTGCAAATTTCATATTATATTTATATATATAAAATTGCATATATAATGTACATAAAGTAACAGCTTACAGTTATACATAACGTTATTTTTGTTCTTTGTTAGGATTATAACAACTATGCAAGATTTTAATTAAAACAAATAATATTTCGAGGTCAAGCCATTTCACAGTTTTTAGGTTATAGTTTTTAATTAATTCTCAATAAGACTGATTCTCCTTTCAGCCACATAATTTACAACTGTCATGTGTGCAGCCATTTCATTAAACTTCTTAAAGACTGGATCAGATGTCCATTATCCTGGTGGTTTTAAAAGATAGTCTGAGGCTTTTTTTTGCCTTCTCTCATGAGGACACAGAAAGATGTTATCCTTTCTGTCACCAGATCCTTCAATTTCAACTTTGTAGATTTACTATTGACATTTTTACATGCCAATGGGTGTCTTTCAACACTAGTTGATTTAGATTTTGTATAACCATTTCTTTAATTAATGCTGATACTCTGTCATCTAAAAGGGTCATGAATAAAAATTCTGTCATTGAAAGGGGTTTGGACTCCAAGTGGTGCATCATTCCACTGTTTTCACATGCAGTCAACTTGAGTCTTAAAAAGAAAGATTTTCAGTGCATAAATATCGTTTGCTATTCATTTTGCATGATCACAGACTGTGAGCTCAAACTTTTTTTGCTGCTTTTGTGTCCATCAAGAAACCAGAAAGATAAACAAATTATCCTTCTGGTTTCTTGCGGACACTGAAATTTTGTTCGAATAATGCAGTTGATGGACCTCTAGTTGGACCAAACAATGACCTGAAAACACACTCTAACACATGAACTAAACCACTATGTTGGTATCCTGGCTTGCATCTAAATACAACTAACTGCATTACAAAACATTTAATAACTTTCCATAAGGTTTTCCTTTACTTGAAGTACATCCAACACATGGTAATCTTGCTGCTGAAAACTGAAAATATGGCTTTCCAACTAGTGCTCTGGGGCAGATCTTAAACTAGATGAAGCCATTTTACAGTTTAGTTTATAGTCTATTACTTGAAGAGTTCAATTGTTCAATTTCCTTTCAATGCCAGTTCAATATTAATTCAGTAATACCTTTAAAGTAAAAACTTGCAAATTAGAATTCAGTACACAAGAAGGCCAAATACCAATACCGATTGGACAAAATCAGGTGAAACAATCCTCCTACCAATTAAATCTTTTTACATATGTATGTATATATATATGTATGTATATATGTATGTATGTATATATATGTATGTATGTATGTATGTATGTATGTATGTATGTATGTATGTATGTATGTATGTATGTATGTATGTATGTATGTATGTATATACTTATTTATTTGTGTGTGTGTGTGTATATATATATATATATATATATATATATATATATATATATATATATATATATATATATATATATATATATATATATATATATATATATATATATATATATATATATATATACTTATTTATTTAATATATAATTAGCAATTATAGCAATATTTATAAGTATAGCAATAATAGCAATATTTAACATATAAGTACAAATAATTAGCTAGATTTATTTAATGTTAAATTTTTTTACCATAATTAGATTAAAGATACCCTTATTCAAAAGGATGTATCTTCCTTCAAGATAATAATATTGAAAGGCCATTAAGATATTTTTAAATAAAATAAAAATAGTGTCCTTGACTGGCTATTGTAAAGTCTTAAATGCTGTAAAATATTTATGAGATCATTTGGATCATTAGTTAATAGGTAGAAACCAAGAAATAAAAAGAAATTTCTTTAGGATGACTGAGGATGCTTAAAATTAAAGCTGCACATTTGCACATGTATATTATTCATTAAAAAAACTTCCAAATTTTAATTTACTTTAAAAAGAAATTAATTTTTAAGTATTTTTGAAACTATGAAGTTTTTTTGCACAAGATATTTTTAAATTACTTAGCTACTGTGAAAGAATTAGTCCAAATTAAAAAAAAAAAAAGAAAGAAAAAAAAATTTAACAGAGCAGCATGCGCAAACTTTTGCATGCTACTGTTTTTTTTAACTAAATAAAATTTAACCTGAACAATGATTAACATAGTATGTGCCAATTACTTCATCTTTATATTCTTCCCATCCTAATGGCAATTCTAAATATAAAAAAAGTTAATTTTTTTTTTTTTGGTTTCTATTTAATTTGTTGGATTATAAAAAATTACACCAAAAAAAAGAATTTACAAATAATCAGTGCAAAAAATTTAGAACTTTTGCTCAATTCACGTTCTCTAAAAAGACCAATATCAGAAAAAAGTAAGCTTACCAGGACCAATGCAATCTGCAAATGTGAGTGGCTTAGTTAATCTAAAAATAGTTATCTATGATTAGGTATCTCAAAATAACAAAAAAACAAAATTTAGATATAGCTGATTTTCAACAAATTTTGCAAGAGTTTAACAAGAAGATCTTTAATATCAAAGGTGTTTTAAAAAATATTTCATCCAATAATTGTATGTAGTGGATCTGATGCTAGATTTCTGGTCCTTACTCTACTAATGGCAGTATACTTCTCCATTTTATTGAATAAAAATGTGTAGAAAAGAATGCTTGTGTTTTGCAGAACAGGGTAACTGAGGTTTGTCAGTACCATTATATACTTTTTTTAAGTATTGCTTTTAAAAATCTTTTAAAAAACAGACTTTCACTTTCAACAGGATCTCATTGAATAACAAGAACAATTGAACAACAATTGAAAATTTTTATATGCAACACCTAGAATTTTATCTGTAACATCTACAACAATCTAAAAGATCTAAAGAAGAATGAGAGGGTAGTTTAATATTTGGCAGTTTTTTTTTATGCTATAGTTATATTTGAAATAAAAAGATACTTATTTCAAACATAACTATAAAATTTTATTGTTAAATAAAAAAAAAATGAATTTATAAAAACGTGATTAAAAGAAATGAAAATTATAATTATAATGAAAAAAATTTTTACATGTTGTATCAATTATTTTTTCAACTACCCAATAAGTTTATTAAAAGTGATATTTTGTGAATTTACTTACACAATACAGGAATATAAAACATGGAAATACTTTACTAAGATAAAATGATAAAAAGGTCAGTACATTCCTTTTAATACCCCACTGCCCAATTTAAGATAAAAATTGTATATTAACAGATATTTAAAAGAGGAAAACACATTTGAAATAATCAAGCATAATATTTGTAAAGAAAACTCCAACTTTACATTTAATATTTAATTTAAATATTTTTATTATTTAAATAATTGGAACAATAAAAAAAATGCATATTCAAAAATGCTTTTATGCCAAAAATAATTATGCTGTACTCACACCATATTGCATAACTTTTGTGTTCACCAGCTTAAAAGAAAAATTGAATTCTGACTTATTTTATTCCTTTTTATTGTTTTAATAATCTTTGTTTTTTTACTTTTTTTATTATTTTTTTTACTTTTTCATTCTTCCTGTGCTGATTGCTGATTGCACAGTGGTTATCATGAGTGGGGTTTGCAATTTTAAATTTCCCTCACTTGTACTCTTTAATCAAAAACTTTTTCTAATAAACAAAAAAAAAAAAAAAACTATATATATGCAACTCTGATCTTGATAAGTTAAGCATCTTAAAGCTGTTTTTGAGAAAGTCTAATTGAAAGTCTTTTAAAAAAAAAAGTACAACTCACTGCAAACTTTTTGTGAAAAACATGCTAAAACAAGTACTGTATGCATATATTTTATATGCAGATAACAATTAAAAGAAATTAAGGTCATACTTGTCTCTTGGATCAATCCATGTTGTTTTTTTGTTTACATGATCTATATAATATGTTTTCCCATCTGGTGCATATGCCTCATCCCAGCCATTTGGCAATGGCATGACTCTTTGTAATATACCATTTGCATCTATGTTTCCTTTTGTCTTTTTGTGACTTTCTGTGATAAAAAAGGTTTGTAAAATTTGTTTATAAGAAAAGTTTAAAAAGAGTAAAACATTGAATACATTTATCTTTATAGTCTACTGCATAATAAAGAGAGTTCTTTAAAAAAGTCAGATATGAAAATAATATTGCCAGATGTACTATGTGGATTTATTTCATTAGCAGTTGACATAAAAAATCTTGTTCAAGATTATGCTACATGGAATCTATTTAAACCCCATTTACAGGTAGTAGATTAGGAAAAGAATAGCATATATAAAGCAATTATCACCAGTGCTGCTTGTAGAGCAGCACTGATGATAATTGCTCTTTACACTCAGCTTTTACATTCAATCTGTTCATAATGACTTTCATGAAGAAGAAAAAAAAATTATGGCCTGAACAAGTTTAGAATGGTGACAAATCAAGATTCCTTAAAGATCCAAATAAATGTAATGTTGTAGCTCTTTAGTGAGAAAGCCTGTATTGAAGGCAACATGGAATGCTAGCAGTGAGAATAGTTTTAGCAACTTGCAGCACTTCAGGAAAAGCACTGTTACTTGTTTTTGGTAAAAGATAACCTCAAAGTTCTTGGAAAGCAGCCAACACTTTTCAAAAGTTTTGAGATTTTCTATCAAGTATGTATTGAGTTAGTTATATTGGTTGGTCACAAACGAGATTAAGGATTGTCAATTGCTACTTGCTTGTAAATGACCATCACCTATTTCACTTGAAGTTATTGAAAAATTGTCATCATAAAAAAATACAGTAGTAAATTTTCCACCACTTATTGACCTACTGCAGCCAATGAATGTCTCTTATCTTAGCCCACAAAACATAATGGTAACTTTGCTTCCTGAATAAGCAAATGGGGACCCAGAAGTATTTTTATTAAAAAACATTTTTGTTGATTTGCTTTATTGAATATGACACCAAGGAGTTTTAGGATTTTGATCAGCAGGAATGTAATATGCAAATAAAAGCAATTGTCCTCAAAAACATGATTGAGTCTTGCCTTCTGAAAACCACGAGTATTGTGTTAAAGTAGGCAAAACCAAAGGAGACATGATGACTATTATAACAACAATTAATACCCCAATCAAAGACTGACCAAAAAAGTATATCTACACCCAAAGAATTGATTAATGAATCACATTCAGATCAATCAGGCCAAAATAAGTAAGCTTTTTTTTGATCTCTGTTAGTGACCCCACAATGGTAATTGATAACAATTACAGATAAAAATGCATCATTATCATGTGACATTTGTAGGGTCATAGGTCCAAAACCACCATTAATAACATATATATGTTACAAAGCTGAAAGAATTCCAAAATGAAAGAGAGAAGAGTTTCAAAAAACATATTAATATTGAAAAAATAAAAAAAAGATAATTAAAGAATTAGATGAAGTTGTTTTAAATGAATATGAATAAATGAAAATGTACAGAAAATTTAATCATTAATTAATCAGCAGATCCTTTGTGTAACATCTTTTTATGAACTGTTAAAGACATGTAAGACAGCAAAATCTGCTTTTACTCTTTTGGTATTCAATTTTCTTAACTTTTCTTAAAAGCTATGACAGATGAACAAACAAAAATATCTTCTGGTTTATGGAACAATCAAAATGTTATTAAAAAAAAAAGTGCTATTACCCTCATTTAATTCTAGAAACTCTGTATCAAAATTAAATTTGATATTTTTACATTTTTGATGACTCTCTTGTATAATACCCCTAGTACTTGAAAAAATCAATCTTAATTCAAAGTAAAAATTTATATTTCTAAATTAAGTTTAGGTATAAAAGACAGTATACTGCATTTACAGATTTATAAACTGTAATATATTAAAAATGCTCACCCATCAGTGATCCTCCATAAGGCCTTTTCAATACTTCTAAGTTTAGCAATTAAATGGAAGAACAATGCATTGACGGCTTTAACTCTAATACGCCAGGTATATCTTTAAAAAAAACCATCGACATAAAACTTGTATTTTTTTTTTTTTCAATTTTTTCGTAAATTTTTATAAAAAATGACAAAGTTTAAAAGCCAATCATTACAGTAGCATACGCTTTTAATTTTTTATCAAAAATATATTATAAATTAGCGAAAAATGATCCCTTAATAAAAGTGTTAAAAGAATTATTTTAAAATTTAATCTATGCGAAGAAGTGTATTCGACATGAACGTGATGAAGAGAGATTTTTTGTCATACCGAGTTCCGCTGTAGATTTAATTGAGAATTATTTGAATAAGCATCTTTGCGAATGTCGCAAAAGCACGCTGACACAATTGCTAACTAAAAAACAAACTTGGTACCCATATTTGTGCAAGCACAAATATACGTATCAAGTTTGCAGTTGCTTTTAAACCAAATGGTGTCTGGGAACGTTACTATTAGGTCGTGTTTTTTCGGACACAAACTCAGCATTTTGGACACTGGAGTAATAGTTTTTCTCTATTAGATTTTACTTCTATCCTATTGAGTTAGAAGTGGACTAAATATAGAAAAGCTGTTTTATTAGGTTGAAAACGTCAAAAAAAAAATTTTAGTCACTTACTTGAAGTAGCTTTCAAAGAATTACAGATTAAGCTTTTCTTCTTTCTGGTTTCTTCTTAAGACGAAGGGTTTTAAGGAGAAACCAAAGAAAAAAAAAGGAATAACTTTTAGTCGCAATTTTTTTAAAGAAATCAAACTTTCCGGTGATAAAAGCATAGGTAAGAATAGGTAAAAAACAGCTGGGTAAATTCTAAATTGCCTTTTTTACCATTTCCTTACAAATGTCTAACCTTTTAAGAAAGCAATTACTTTTACAATAAAGGTCCGGTTATGTTTAAGTTTATCAATGCGAGTATTGGGTAAAGTCAAAAAGTGACACAACACAATAACACAACACAACACAACACATACATACATACATATACACATACCTACTATATTTATGTAAATATACATATAAAAATGTCCGTAGAAATATATTATTTATTTTACCTATACTTTATCTCTATTAAACGTCTATTTTCTCATGTTACTCTATAAATTTTGTCTAACTCCTTTTTTTATATTGTGATGAAATTATTTTAAAAGTTATTTTTGTATTTTTTCTATGATATTTAGGTCATTGCGCTTTATTAGCGAATCACTATTTGTATTGACCTATTTTTTGCAACATTCTTACCAATACGATATTTATAGATGTTCATAAGTACAGACTTGCGTCATTTTACTGCAAGAATTAAATCGCTGAGAAACTATTACTGAGTGCAATTCACATTATAATTGGTTTTCTTTTTTTGACGATATATTTTGTAACGGTTCTTTTGATACGCACTGTTGACTGAACATTGCCAGTATGCCGGTACGAAACTTTTACTGCCAACAATATATATATATATATATATATATATATATATATATATATATATATATATATATATATATATATATATATATATATATATATATATATATGTTAAGAGTGTTACTGTGTATAAAAAATATAGGTTGTTGCAAATAGTAATTCACTAATAAAATGACCTAAATAAGATAAGGAAAAGACAAAATAAAAACACTAGAAATAAACTAATCACATAATAAAAATAGAATTTTACAAAAATTTATAACATCCAAAAGCAGACTTTTAGAAGAGATTATTGACAAAAAGTATTTTAAAATGTATTGTATTGACAAATGTATTCACGTTTACATGCATATATTGGACAAATAAAAAAAATTATGGTTTAAATATACAAAGAAAAAAGTTATAGAGGTAAAGAATGAAGTTAGTCGTAACTTTTTAAAGTAGAAATGATGGAGTGACTATAAGAAAAGATTCTTGGACCTAAGAATAAAATTTGTTTTTAGGTTGTTCGGAAAGGTGTTCCTAGAAAGTATCACTGGTATGTAATGGTATTTATTCCATTTTTAATTGCCTGTTTTAGTGGGGTAGCTAAGTAGTTATAAGTGACTGATCTGAGGTTATGCCCACACGTTATCCTAGTATTAAAGTAGTTATGAAATGTGGAAGGAAGAAGATCATTTGTTGATCCCAGACAAATGAACAATTTAGGAACTGGATTAAGTTATAGAAACGAAAAACTTAGGATGTAAAATACAGGATGTCACTATGAAAACTTCTTGGGTAGAAATGAATTATTCGTATTGCTCTATTTTGAAGTGAAACAAGTGTAGAAAGACAAACAAATATCAGTTTTAGATTGTCCTTAAACTTGACACGTATTTCGTCAATGTGAACCAAAAGCTGAATGACTTGTAGATAGCAATGTTTCAAAATTAATGTCAAACTTTTGCTAACAGCCCGTTGGTTTCATTTGAGATTAAGATCGTGTATGTGTAATTTGAATGAAAGTTTCTTATCTACCACAACACCAAAATATATTACTAGACAAAAACAGTTTTTAGCCACTTACTCTAAAGCTCAAGCATCTTGGGAAATTTTTGTTAGTTTTCTTAGAAAAGTCAGTATGTTGCGTCTTAAATATTACTACTTCTGTATTTTTAGTATTCAATCAGATTTTATTTGCTTGAAGCCATTGAACAAGACTGGTCATATCCTGATTAACATATTTATTTAGTTTTTTTAAAGAGTTTGTTATTAATTGAAGATTAGTATCATCAGCAAAATGATGACGCATTTGAATGTTTGATAGATAGATTAAGATTATTAATGTACAGATAATAAAGAGAAGAGCACCTAATATGGATTTCTGAGGGATATCAGTACACACGCTTTTAATGTCTTAGAAGGTGCCATTTAAAGTAACAATCTGTTGACATTAGAAAAAGTATGATTTAAACCATTGAAAGGGTATGCCGTGTACACCATAACAGTTAAGCTTTGATAAGAGAATGTCATGGTCTACAGTGTTAAAAGCTTTTAGTAAGTCAATGAAAACCCCAAAAGAAAAGTTGGAATTATCTAGAGTCACTCATATACTTTCTGTAATTTTGATAAGAGCGTGAGCTTTAGAATGCTTTTTGCAAAAACCAATCTGGTGTTTATATATGGATTGATTTTGGTTTAGGAAGTCGTATAATCTATTATGCGACTTTCTAAAAACTTGTTAATTAAAACTTTTTCAAAAATTTTGCTTAAATTTGAAAAAAGAGAAATCGTACAATATTTGGTTCAGTAAATCCTTATTTCTTGACTGGAATAACTAGAGCTTGCTTGAAGACATCAGAAAAATTTCCTTTGCGAAATAAATTAACTAAAATGATACTTTGTGGCTTACATAGAATTTCTGACACCAGTTTAAGAAGTTTTGTTGGAAGGCTGTTCGTTCAAACACTCTTACTCTGTATGATTGTAGAATTAACATAGCCGAGAGTTTCCTCTTTTGTTACTGGTTACATGTAAAAAGTGTTCCTATAAGGATTGGTCAGATACATAAAAGTTGAATCTAGAATTTGGAATTCCGTTGGATAATTTTGAAGCAATCTTAGCGTAGAAATTGTTAAAATGATTGGAGTTTTAGGATTAGTTTCGCATTTTGCTGTTGATGAGTATGCTAATTGGGGAGTTACCTTTATTTGGCTTTTTTTATATTATTGATAATGACGCTAAAATAATTTGGATAATATTTCTTTTTGCTAAACTTCAGAAGATTACTTACATTATTACAATATTCTTTAAACTTTATAAAAAGTTAATTTTTCATTTTACGGTTTTTTGATTTTGAATTTTTTTTTTGAAGCTTATCTTTAATTGTTTTTGATTTAAGAATGCCTTTTGTTAACCAAAGTTTATGTGAATAGTTATTTGATTTTTTGTCATTTTTTTGTTGCGCATGTTTATTCAAAATACAATCAAAAACTTTTAATAGTTTTCTAATAGAATCATTAACATCATTTTTGTCTTTTATTCAGCCATCCCATTCAGCATTTTAAATATCTTGGACAAATTTGGATCTTTAAAAATTTTTAAAGCATCTCCAAACAATAGGTTCAGCTGAAGTTTGCGTTTCGGAATGTGGTATTATTATAAATTGAGCAGGATGATCAGATATTGAAGCGATAAGGTTGCCTGAAATTATATTAGAAGAATAAAAGTTTTTAAAAAATGCTACTAATTACTGTCTGAGATTGAGTGGTTATGCGTGTAGGTTGTATAGTAAAAGGAAAAAGAGAATTTGAAACTATTGATTCTAAAAAATGTGAAACCTCATAGGATGTATTTAAGCAAGTCTAAGTTGAAATCTTCCATTAGCATAAATTTTTTTTTGTCTATAGTAAATTTTTTCAAGAAGAGGATTTCGGTAGTGATCAACAAATTCAGATGGACACAATGTTGGACGACGATATAAACAACCAACTATTAAGTTGCTTCTTTAAGAATTTATTACTTCAATAAATATAGATTCCAGTTCTTTACTTTTAAGCAGAGTAGAGTCAATTCTAATGCTGAAGCTTAAGCTAGATTTAATATACATCAAAGCTCCACCCTTTTTAGCTTTAGTTGACATGTAAGTAGATACAGTATGCGACAAAATTATTCATACCTTATTACAAAATATGATATCGCAATAAAACAAAAATCAAATTGCTTTAAACAATTTTTTTAGGAACTAAAAAAAAAAATTATTTTATTAACTATTAATAATATAAACTATAATATTTGCAAAATTATACCTTGTTTCTAAAAGAAATGAAAATTTTTTAAAAATTGAGATTAAGCGTCAAAAGTATTCATACCTCATAAAGTTTTATTAAATATATCAGAGTTTATTGTTTTATAATTAACTAATATTTAGTATGAAGTTCTTAGCCATCGATTACTGCTAGCAAGCGACAAGGAATGCAATCAAATATGTTTTGTAAATAGTTTTGAGGAATATTATGCCAAGCTGTCTCTAAAGCTAAAAAGAAACTTTGTTTGTTGATGTTGTACTCATCCCTATTAAATTTGTTATCCAAATAATACCCCAAATATTCAATTGGATTGATATCCGAACTTTGAACAGGCCAATCCAACAACTCAATTTCATTTTCTTCGAAATATACTTTGGCAATCTTACTGGTATATTTTGGATCATTGTCATGTTGGAAGATAATTTGATCCGGTAATTCTAATTTATTGAAGGAGAGCATGAATTTCTTTCGTAAAATACTTACATACCCAGCTCCTGTTAAGTTACCAACTCCATTATAAATGAAACACCCTCAAACAAGTACATTACCATCACCGTGTTTGATGTTTGCTTTTATAGTTTAAGAGAATTATTCTTTACTATTCAGAATGTTCACTTCAATAAACAAATCATTTTGTTAATTCGCTAATTATGCGACCAACTGCAAAGACAAGATTGCAAGCTCTATCATTGTAACGTCTCTCTAATTGCAAACGAGTACCAATTTTCTGGTAAGTGAACCATATCTTGAGAAATATTTCTGTGATCCATAGTTGCTAATTTTAAACAATATCATAATAAATATAAAACACGAACGTAGATATTGATATAAGTTACTAATTCTTAAGGTTTATGGTTAATTCTATTATTGAAGTACTGATAGAGCAAATACCAATTTATTTATTACTGATTATATTATAGATTTAAAAGAAAAACCATATAACTTTATTTCAAAAAAAAAAAAAAAAAAAAAAACCCGATACAATGAATAATGAATTTTATTCAAATAAAGCAATACTATTCAAAAGTAGCAATTAAAAAAAGACACAATACAAATGTCAGTATTTAAAGTTGCCTCCTTTAGCTTTGCAACATATTTTGACTCGTTTAGGCATAAATTTGACCATTTTTATACATAGTTTGCGTGAGATGCTCAACCAAGTTTTCTTCTCCTGTAGGTCCTTAAATGATGCGTTATGCGTGCTTATCATTTTTAAGACCACCCATAACCAATTATATTTATAAAGGGTTGAAATCAGATGATCTTGCACACCATGGCAAGACTGTTACATTGTTTTCAGTGAACCGGTAAGAAATAAATTTTACCGTGGAAGCAGTTGCTCCGTCTTGTTGAAGCTTTCCGATTTTGGCTATCAGAGAAAAGATATCTTTATAGAATAGGGTCGAAGATGGTAAAAATGCATTTTAAGGTGTTACTTTGTGGATGAATTAGTTGATTAATAAATTAGTTGATTGTGGATGAATTAGTTGATTCGACATGTGTAAATATAGGAATATGCGGTACTGTGATGGATATTACATCCCTTGATTCCAGCAGATTCTCCACCTTTCTGTACCATTGCTACAAAAAAATTTGTAAGATATTTCTCATTTTTTAACCGTTTGACAATCCTTGTGTTTTTTCGTTTAAGCATTTCGAAATTCGAATCGTCACTGAAAAAAATTTTTGGCCTTCTACAGACCAGTGCAATCTATCAGGGCTATTTAAATTATGACAACTCCATAAGTTTTGGTGAAGTTACGTCACATCGTAGTTATGACAACTTCATAAGCTTTGGTGATATCATACGTCACATAATAGTTAATTAAACAAATTTTGCTAATTAGCAAATAAAAAACCAAAATCTTGATTAAATTAAATTTTACTTGAAAAAAAAGTTTAATATACTTTATGAATACAATTGTAAGTCTAAATATTGTGGGACGAATGCACTAGTATTAAAAAGTTATTACCAAAATTTAACTTTCATTTCGTATTCACGATGTACAAAAAAAAGTCACCAAATTTTTTCAGTAAAGTGCCAACTTTCTTGTTTACAATATTGCTCATAACAAAATATCTTCTTGGTCTTTAACTCTCTTCTTATTACATGTGATGTTTACTTTCACTGATTTAACAGTATAATGCTAATTGTATAATCGATTCTTAAAAAAATTTATTTTTTTGAATACAGATACAGTGTTTTTGACTTTTCTACTTTGATGTCTTCGATTTAGAGGAACTGGAAAGTAAGACTTGGAAACAAAGTTTTTTTTTTCTTTCTTTTTTTTTACGTTAATTAGAATTTTACGCGGTATTTCTAAGTTACATTACTGTTTTTGACAAATGAAGTAGATTTCAGATAAAAACTGCGAAAGGCGTGCGAAAGTTGTTATTACAAGAAATAAAGATGATTATTTTTGGCATGAAATAAGTTTTATTTTTCAATATAATCTTCCTCAACTTAAATAAAGATTGTCCAACGTTTTTTTCAATAATTTTATTCCATTATAAAACGATTCCAGTTTGTCTGCAAAAAAAACCCATCCATGGCTTCCATGGCTTCTTTATTCTATATAAAACGCGTCCCAGTAAGGAGTTTCTTCAGAATTGGAAATAGATAAAAGTCGCTGGGACCAAAATCTAGTAAATGCAATGGGTGGTCAACCAATTTGTACTTTAATTTATTGATTTTAGTTATTGTCAAAACACTTTTGTAAGCAGATGAGTTGTTTTAACGACAAATGATTTTTTTTCGCTAACACTGGTTAAACTCAATGATTTTTTCATCTAGTTGATTTATAAGACTTGTATAATAATTAGAATTGGTTGTTTTACCTTTCTGAAGACAATCAATCAACAAAAAACTGCTGCATGGAACAGTCTTTTACTTATTTGGTAAATTTCCAACAATACATTGATTCAATACATTGTTTCGATAGTTGTTTTTGTTCCGGTGTGTATAATAACTTCCAGTTTCATAGAATTCAATTAATTTTGCTTAAAATGATCTAAACAACCATTTGAAAACGTTTTTGATCAATTGCGTTTATGCGCCACCCATCTTTTACAAAGTTTTTTCATCTTTAATTCTTCATGCAAAATATTTATATACTTCAGTTGCTGATCATTTTATACCGTATCATGGAGTTTTCAAATCATTTTCAGTGTTATGACACCCTGTTTTGGGACGTCCAGTGTGTGAATCATCTTAAAAGCCATGTTTAAAATCAGCAACCCAGTTAACTGCTGCTGAAGGTGAAAGTGAAAGTGAAAGTGAAGAGCATTTACACACTTATTGAACTTGTACTTTTTTTTACGCCTAAAAATAAGAATTGATTCACTGCGCGATATTTGATTTTTTCCATAGCAAAGAAATGCCCTGACACGTCGTCTGATTTGTAAACAAAAAATTGACGCATCAAAACGAGTGTTCACGTGTTTATACGAAAGTTTTAATAAAAAAAAAAAAAAAAACAAATAGAGGTTTTATTCATATATATCATTTAAGTTATTCTTGAAAAATATCGGACGGCCTACGTATATAGCGTATATAACGAACGGCCTACGTATGTAAAATGATTTGGTACCTTCGTGAATGCAGATAAAATCACAAACCAAAGGCCAATAAATTTTAAGTAGGGGAGAGTGGTGACAAGTGAGATAAGAAAAATGTGGGTTTGCTCATTTCCCTGTCATTTTTGTACCAAATTTATGAATACCAAAATGAAACATAATTTTATCTGAACTCAATTTTTTACTTCGTTTTTGTGTGTGCTAATCATTAAATTAGCCTGTATTGAAAAGTTATCAAAAGACATTATTTTCCATCTTCGTTATTCGTTGGTTATCGTCATTTTTACTTTTGATCTTGATTAACTTATTTATACCTATTCATTTATTGTTGTAAATAATTATTTTTTTGACTTGTGCTCATACAAAAGGAAGTTGTACTTGATTTAATAATAATATAGTGAACTAGCTATGTTGATAAGTGGGGCAGCTTGTTTCACTTCTCCAATCACAGGTGCTCCGTATGATATGGGAATACAGCAATAGTAATGGTGAGATATGTCGTATCTCACCTGTGATGGTGAGATAAGGCATATCTCACCATTACTATTGCTGTCATGTTTGACTAAAATCTTTTTGACTATCTATATCCTTTTTTTTAAACCTTGATATAGATCTAGACTTCTAGACGTAAACAAAAACTATCATTGGTCAAAAGTATATCTTTAAAACATCAAATACTGTCTGATGACTGCCCTATTTCTCTCCCCAGAGTCCCACTTTTTCCTTTGATTGTCCCACTTCTCATCACCTATGTCCAAGTTCTCAACACTAAATATGTCTCTTTTTTTTTAAATTAATATAATAAAATATGTAAAACCATAAGCTGTAGCATGTTTAAATTATTTATTTTTGGGATTATTTTCAGACAGATGAAAGGGAGAAGATGCAGGTTTTATTGATATGCAAACATTAACAAATATTACAAATTTTATTTTATCTTAATAATGAAAAAAAAAATTGGAAATAGTGACGACGTAGTTTAAATGCTTCATAACGTCTTAATTTCTTTGAAAAAATCCTACTAGCATTGTAAATGGTAATGTATCATTCTGGGTACATTGATTTTTCATTTTGTTTGTGAAGACAATAGACACAATCCTTTTGTTTGAGCAACTTTTTCAATCTTATTGAATAGTATAATACTTAAACCAAATGAATATCGAGCAATAAATAATTACCAAAGGACATTCATTAAATCATCTTGCGGCTTTTGTTTTATAATTTATTAACCGCATTTATGGTATAATGGGGGAAATGCATTTTCAGAGCATTGCACAGTGGGCCAGATATATAGGATATGGTGGACAAAACCTAATTATTACCCAATTGCTCCCCAAACCCATTTCGATATATAAATAATCATTATACATGAAATAATATTTATTTTTATCAAGAATATTTTAGTTTTTAATAACAAAATTACAATTAATAGGCTTAGTAAAAATTTTTTTTTTAAATCAACCTTCTTTTCAAAAAATCAAACAAGAAATTGTGTTTAGCTACAAAGAACTAGAAGAAGGTGGAGCTGATTCCCTCAGCAAAGCCAAAACTTCACTGGGGATTTTTTTAAAACTCTTACTATTTTTGTTATGACCTTTTCTTAATGATGTTATGACAGGATCACTAGATACAAGTAGTCTGTTAACCAGGTCGCGGTTTGTGTCTATTCTAGAAGTCTTTCTACTGAAATCTTTCCTAAACTTTTTAAAATCCTTGTTGCGGGCCTCTTGTGCCTCCTCTGACATCAGTCCAATTGGCAAGTACTGTCTAGCAATGATGGCATGACCATGAACTAAAATTTTGTGTACTGATTGTGACATGTAATACCAGGAATACTTAGATATGTAAAGTTTAAGAGCAGTAATACAAAACTCTTTAAACTTGACATTATCAATTTCAAATCCAGATGATAAAGTGACTAGAATGATGTAAAAATAAAATAAAAGAGTTTCATCTACTTTCAAAATTTTGGCAGTTAATTGATAGTCTGCAAAGGCTCGTCGGGCGGTGTTTCCATCATTACTGGTACCTACAAATTGCATATATGTGATAGTTAACCTGATGATTCATATACAAGTATTTATGTAATTTCACTTACCAGATCCTCCACTTTTTGGGAAATCCACAACCAGTCCCATTTGATTCATAAATTCTGTCTGGATACGTTTCTTCACTTGCTTAACATTTTCCTTATCTTCAATAGCTCTAGACTGCCACTTTTGAGTTTCCAGCTTGTATCCAATATGTAATACCATTTCAAAAAACCTAATCCAGGAATGCAGGCTAGAAAGACCATATTTCAGTTCTAAGTTACTAGCATTGTCCAATTTCAGCACCATTTCTAAGTTATTCATGATTTTTGGAGACACACCACACACAGAGCAACATTGAGTTGAATTAGTCACATCAGACAGAATAGTTTGAATTTTGCCATCAATCATGGTCAGTTCTATAATACTTTTGACAACCAGTTCTTTTCCACTAAAAGTAACATTAAAAATACTACATTTTTCTATTTCAGATTCTAAATATTTTGCTTCTTCTAGGACAACAGCTTTGCTTTCTTTTTGAAAAGAAAATCTTATTGGACGACAATAAGCAGTAGATGATGGCTTGTCATTACGCCATAATAGTACTTCTTTATCATTGCAGAACCCACTGAGTTCTAGTGGTGCTAAGCAAGTAATGAACAGAGATTCTTCTTTTTTTAAGTTACGATCTCCAGCTTCCTCACTACTCACTTGCTTGTACACGCTTTGCCCATTAGCCCCATCAAACCCGGCCTTGCAACGCAAAGTCAACCGGGTCAAACAATCCAGCATTGTGCTGATCACAGGAGCTTGCACCTCGCAGAGTCTTTTTACTGTATGTTTTAGTAATTCTTGTAGTGGTATTTGTGCTGAATAATCATCAACAAAGATGTTCTCTGGATAGCAGTTAGCTTTAGACAATCTTATGTTGTTGTATGAAGGATATATATGGCAATCACGTTCTTCAGCTCCATTTCTGATAAGTTGGTAGGTTGATTTTGACATGCCACCATCTATAATTAATGCCAGACCTTCATTAGGTGTATACTTTTTAAATTGACTAGAAGGTTCTGATATCTCAGCAACTTGCTTGGCAGCCTCATAATTAAACTCATTCCTTAATTTAAGCCTTGCTGAGTGGAGCAACTCATCAGTAGTAAAATTATTTATAACATCATTGAGTCTTCTTCTTTTGGTTTTGTCAGATGCGTCTTCAAAGGAGCAACTTGGTCTTCCACCAATATTATGTGATTGACTAGAATTATCAGACTCAGATATATTATTACTGTATGTAGATTTAAAGTCCTGAGCCAACCAATTTTTATTTTTACTTTCAAACTTTTTATTTCCCCGGTTTGCATCCTTCCATTTCTTTTGATATACTTTTAAAAACGCAGCACATCCAGTAGAACCCAAATTCATAGAGACTAGAATAGCTTCTACAGACATAGAAAATGATTTATCACCAGGCTTTAGTTGGTCATGCCGTATACGTTTATGGACATCACTAATCTTCATATCAACTACAAAAAAATGATTTTAACGTTATTAGTGCAACCACTATAAAAAAATATAACATAAATATGGTCATTATTTTCATTTCAGCTACATTTAATTAGGCCAGTATAATAAGCACAGCACCTATTATTACCTAAAACCAAAAAAATAGGTTTGTCGCGAATAGCATTTTACGAAAATATCTTTTTTTAAATGTTTACCAAACTTAAAGGGGCAGCTAAGAGCAGAATTAAACACCACCAACAGGCTATACATATATTGTATTAACTTATTTTAACATTAATAAGCGGTTCCAGCAGGTTCTAAACTATATGCGTCACTTTTAATAGAATATTTTAATATTATAAATAAGAATCTTACCTTTATATTTCAAAATGAAACTGTGAGTTTAATACAAGACCTTGGAATTTGTTGTGGCATTTTTCGTAAAGCTATAAAATTAAATTTTATTAATGTGTCAATTAATTTCGCATATGTTAAATAATTTAAAGGTTATTCGTTGTCATAGTTATAGGTGATATATCTATTAAAAAAATTAATAAATGAATTTCTAAATATATTCAATTGTAATTGATAATTGTACATTTATGATGTACTACCAAACTACAAATAATGTTTTAAACCATTTATTATGCTCTTATATACATAATATACTGAGTAGTTGGAAGTATTTCGAATATTTTTTTTTGAGGTTTTGTCTACCACCTGGCCCACTGTGCATTGTGGAAAAAAAGGGATACTGAAGCATCAACAGTTTACAGAATAGTTGTAAGACACCGTATTAAATCGCCTAAAATTAGCTTTGCTATGTCTTGACCTTTGTTTTTAAAGTTTGTTTTTAAAGTTTGTTTTTAAAAATTAAGATTTTTTTTTGGTTCACTTTCTTAGATATTTAACAACGTTTTTTTCACCCAGATGTTCAATATAGCAGTAAAAACAATAAGAATGAAAAACCTATTTAATTACAAAAAATATTCAAATCAGTTTGAATTTTACAAATCTGAATTTAAAAAATGCTTGTTCTTTGATATTCATTTCTTCCCGTTGGATGTTTTGTAATCAAATGTTTCACCGACTTTCCTGTTGGTTTAAGCAGCTCTTTTTTTGTTTTGCCCCTCCATCCATAAGACTTTTTCGTATAGCCTTATAATACTCTCTCGACAACATTTGCCGTGATAATTTTAATCGCAGAACAACTTCCAAAATTTGTTGTAAAAACCTCTTTGGACCCCCCTGACAGTTTTTGTTTAAGAAAAACTTTTTCGCTTCCTTATGATCAATTTCCTGAATTCAAAACTTATTTTAGTTTTGAAATATATTAGCGGTGCATGTAATAAAGATGAAGCCGAAAATATTCCGGAAAATATTTTTCGCGTTTTTTAAAGAGAAAAATTTAAAACGTTATCCTGGTTTCTGTCGCTATAGAACACATCCAAGGAGCTATAAAAAACATTTTTAAGGAACTTTGTAACTCAACTCAAGAAAAAATAAGTGTAAAAAATTAGCTTCCCACACTTGCCCCCGTGCTAAAAAAAATTCTCAACAAACCCCCGTTCGAAGTATTTGCAGCGTGATCCAATCATCGTATTTCTGGATATCGGGAAAGGTAGATATTTTCTTAAAACTATGACAGATTAAAATTTAAAACACTAGTTGATACAAGAGTATAACATCAAAAACAAGCTTATCTTTTTCCTATCTCCATATGATCAACACTGAAAACAACTTAAGCGTATATTATACGAGCTATCATAAATAAACTTAATCAGGTTTGGTGCGTCTCTTCTATTTTTTCAAATCTTTCAGTCAAAAACATTTCATAATTTAAAGAGTTAGTCATAAATACTCTGTGTTTTTTCCTATTTATATCAACATGTAAAAAATTCATTTAAAAAATCCTTTACCATTTATAATGCTTTATTATATAAATCTTTTGTGTTTGCTCGTATAAAATGAATTAATTTTTTTACAATGCTGTTATCACTTATAGAAACTTTATGAATTCTCTTTGTATAAAGTAACTTTTTTGTTTGCTATAAGAATATAATCCAGTAAGAGAGAGTTAAATGTTTTATGTACTTTGGTTTTTTATATATATTTATTTAATGCATGTCTTCAAATTATTAATGTTTTTTAGTTTACTACCATACTTTCAAGTGTAGTCTTGACATATAGTTATGAATTATGAATTATTTTAAGAGTGAATCAATACAAGCTTTTCTAATTTAAATTTTTTTTTCCAATTGGTTTTGTAAGAATGGTTCTGAAAAAAGAGTATTGTCAATAGCAGTTTAAACTATATTTTCCCCAATGTGTTTAGCTACTTGTTGGTCAAATAATTGAAATGCCCATTGGAAAGTACTCACACAATAGACTTGCCACATCATCTGTAGAGGATGATGATATAACAGATGACCAAGAAGCAGTAGAAGAGAGTAATGACTATTACTCAGTTACACATATCGGAAATGAAATTATCACATCAGTTACTCAAGTATGTTCAGTAGTTGAAAAACTATATTCCCAAAATTATTCTAAACTTCGATCAATTTTGAATACAAAGAAAGACCAGTTAAAAGTTGA
This sequence comes from Hydra viridissima, assembly GCF_058129835.1. Taxonomy (NCBI): domain Eukaryota; kingdom Metazoa; phylum Cnidaria; class Hydrozoa; order Anthoathecata; family Hydridae; genus Hydra; species Hydra viridissima. The sequence continues at coordinate 23,120,582 of NW_028324301.1, read as the reverse complement.
TAAATTTGGAGTCAATGTCTTGATAAGAAGCAAAAAATTTGGAAACAATAAATGTTACAAACTCAGTGAAATAATTTCAATAAATAATGATAGTAAACATGATCACCTAATATTCATTGTAAGCAAAACTACATCAAATAGCTTGTCTGTGGATGTTTATTCTTGCAATAATGTAAAGACTGCAAATCAAATTGTCCAAGATTGCATGAGATGTTTTGAAACCTGCAAAGGTGTTGAAGGATTTAAATATGGTTCTTTTCCGATGATGGTGGAAGTAATACATTCTCATTCTGATGGTGTTAGCATTAGTGAAGGTTCTTCTTTTAATGTCAAAAATGCTGCATTCCAAACCAGTAATGTGAAGTATGATGATCACCATGATACATCTGAGTTTGGAGATTTTCAGTCTGTGATGAGCGATTATAGTTCTAAAGAGGATAATGACCTAAAATCTAAACTTGAGTTAAACAAGGGTGCTGAGGCAAAAGATGGAGATTTTGAAAATTCAAAAGCTTCTGAAAATCTAAAAATGAAAGATAAATCATCTGTTATTTTAGATGAGTATGATCTTTTCAAGGACAG